>NW_016107727.1:106655-118650 GCF_001604975.1 Cebus imitator | reverse complement strand
CCTGTTGATGAGACGCCAGGGTCTGTTTGTTTTCCCCTGCGGCCACTCACTGCGCTGGCTTAAACAGCGGCACTGAGGTTTGTGGCGCTTTTTTTTCTCTGTTTTTTTTTGCCCTGGAATCTACTGTCCTGGTTCTCTGCTCAGTCCCCTTTTTGAACCAGCGTATGGGCGACTTCCCGTGGCTCCAATCGCCAGCCTAAAGGGCCCCCGGACCGGTGTTTTTTGTACGGAGAACCGCGGCTCCGGGGCGCCGACAAAGCAGCCACGCGGGTCAAACCAGCGGTGCTGGCCGGCACAGCTGCGCTGGCCGAAACAGCCGCGCTGGCGAACGTGGAGCTCCTCCGCCCGGGAATTTCCTAGTCTGTGGGCAATAAAAACACGGCATCCACTCACCCTCTGCGCTTTCACTGGGAGCTGCAATCCTGAGCTGTTCCTAAACAGCCATCTTGGATCGTCCCCCAGGTTTTCTTTTCTTTCTTTCCTTCCTTCTTTCTTTCTCTTTTTCTTTCCTTCCTTCCTTCCTTCCTTCCTTCCTTCCTTCCTTCCTTCCTTCCTTCCTTTCTTTCTTTCTTTCTTTCTTTCTTCTTTCTTTCTTATTTTTCTTTCTTTCGACAGAGCCTTGCTCTGTTACTCAGACTGGAGTGCAGTGTTGTGATCTTGGCTCACTGTAACCTCTGCATCCTGAGTTCAAGCAATTCTTATGTCTCAGCCTCCCAAATATCTAGGACTACGGGCTTGTGCCATCATGCACAGCCAATTTTTTTTTGTATTTTCGTAGAGATGAGGTTTCACCATGTTGCCCAGGCTAATCTTGAACTCCTGACTCAGGCAATCCATCTGCCTTGGCCTCCCAAAGTGCTAGGATTACAGGCATGAACCACTGCACCCAGCCCTGGATTTCATATGTTTTAAATAAAAGTTCTTAATACTTCTTGAACTTATTTTTTAAATAAGTTATTTATTTATTTTGTGAAATGAAGAGTCAAGATTCTATCTTCTGCACATGTCTATGGAAGTATTCTCGCACCATTTGTTAAATAGGGAGCCTGTTTTCCATTGCTTGCTTTAGTCAACTTTGTGAAAGATTAGATGGTTGTAGATGTCATTTTAATTCTGTTTTCCCTAACATGTTCCATTGTTTTATGTGTCTGTTTTTGCATCAGTACTATACTTCTTTGGTTATTGTAGCTTCGAACTACAGTTTTAAGTCAGGTAGTGCGATACCTCCAACTTTGTTCTTTTTACTTAAAATAGCTTTGGCTATAGACGCTCTTTGTTGCCTCCATATGAATATAGAATAGCATTTTTTCTAATTCTGTGAAAAACAGTCATTGATAGTTTGGAATAGCATTGAATCTATAAATTACTTAAGGCAGCATGGTCTTTTTTTTTTTAATTGTACTTTAGGTTCTGGGGCACATGTGCAGATCATGCAGGACTGTTGCATAGGTACATACATGGCAAGGTGGTTTGCTGTCTTCATGCCCCCATCTCCTCTAGCTGGTATTTCTCCCCACCTTGTTATCTCTCCCCCCCCTCCCAACCCCCTGCTGTCCCTCCCCTAACCCCCCCCCAGCTGACCACAGTGTGTGATGCTCCCCTCCCTGTGTCCACGTGTTCTAATTGTTCAACACCCGCCTGTGAGTGATAACATGTAGTGTTTGGTTTTCTGTTCTTGTGTCAGTTTGCTAAGAATGATGGTTTCCAAATTCATCCATGTCCCTAAGAAGGACACAAACTCATCACTTTTTATGGCTGCATAGTATTCCGTGGTGCATATGTGCCACATTTTCTTTATCCAGTCTATTGTTGATGAACATTTGGGTTGGTTCCAGATCTTTGCTATTGTAAACAGTGCTGTAATGAATATATGTGTGCATGCATCTTTATAATAAAACAATTTATAATTCTTTGGATATATACCCAGTAATAAGATTGCTGGGTCAAATGGTATTTCTATTTCTATGTCCTTGAGGAATTGACACACTGTCTTCCGCAATGGTTGCACTAATTTGCATTCCCATCAACAGTGTAAAAGTGTTCCTGTTTCTCTACATCCTCTCCAGCATCTGTTGTCTCCAGATTTTTTAATGATCGCCATTCTAACTGATATGAGATGGTATCTTAAAGTGGTTTTGATTTGCATTTCTCTAATGACCAGCGATGTTGAGAATTTTTTCATGTGTTTGTTGGCCTCATAGATGTCTTCTTTTGTAAAATGTCTGTTCATATCCTTCACCCACTTTTGAATGGGTTTGTTTGTTTTTTTCTTATAAATCTGTTTTAGTTCTTTGTAGATTCTGGATATTAGGCCTTTGTCAGATAAGGAGATGACAAATATTTTTTCCCATTCTGTTGGTTGCCAGTTCGTTCTAATGATTGTTTCCTTTGTTGTACAGAAGCTCTGGAGTTTAATTAGATCCCATTTGTTTATTTTGGCTTTTGTTGTCAACGCTTTTGGTGTTTTAGCCATGAAGCCCTTGCCTATGCCTACGTCCTGAATGGTATTGCCTAGGTTTTCTTCTAGGGTTTTTATTGTGTTAGGTCTTATGTTTAGATCTTTAATCCATCTGTAGTTAATTTTCGTGTAAGGTGTCAGGAAGGGGTCCTGTTTCTGCTTTCTGCACATGGTGAGCCATTTTTCCCAACATCATTTATTAAACAGGGAATCCTTTCCCCATTGCTTGTTTTTCTGAGATTTGTCAAAGATCAGATGATTGTATATGTGTGGTGTTTCTTCTGAGGCCTCTGTTCTGTTTCACTAGTCTATGTCTCTGATTTGGTACCAGTACCATGCTGTTTTGATTACTGTGGTCTCGTAGTATAGTTTGAAGTCAGGCAGCATGATGCCTCCAGGTTTGTTGTTTCTGCATAGGATTGTCTTGGCTATGCGGGCTCTCTTTTGGTTCCATATGAAGTTTGAAGTGTTTTTTTTCCAGTTCTGTGAAGAAGGTCATTCATAGCTTGATGGGGATAACATTGAATCCTCTCTTATTTCACTGAGCAGTGGTTTGCAGTTCTCCTTGAAGAGGTCCTTTACATCCTTTGTTAGTTGTATTCCTAGGTATTTTATTCTCTTTGTAGCAATTGTGCATGGGAGTTTACTTTTGATTTGGCTCTCTGTTTGTCTGTTATTGGTTTATAAAAATGCTTGTGATTTCTGCACATTGATTTTTTATCCTGAGACTTCACCAAAGTTGCTTATCAGTTTCAGGAGAATTTGGGCTGAGACGATGGGGTCTTCTAAATATACAATCATGTCACCTGCAAATAGAGATAATTTAGATTCCTCTTTTCCTAATTGAATACACTTTATTTCTTTTTCTTGTCTGATTGCTCTGGTTAGAACGTCCAATACTATAGTGAATAGGAGTGGTGAGAGAGGGAATCCTTGTCTTGTGCCAGATTTCAAAGTGAATGCTTCTAGTTTTTACTTGTGCAATGTGATATTGGCTGTGGGTTTGTTGTAGCTTTTGTTATTTTGTCATACGAACAATTGATACCTAGTTTATTGAGGGCTTTTAGCAAAAAGGGCTGTTGAATTTTGTCTAAGGACTTCTCTGCATCTATTGAAATAATCATGAGTTTTTTGTCTTTGGTTCCGTTTATGTGATGGATTACCTTTATAGATTTGTGTATGTTGAACCAGCCTAGCATCCCCGGGATGAAGCCCACTTGATCATGATGAATAAGCTTTTTGATTTGTTGTTTCATTCTGTTTGCTAGTATTTTATTGAAAATTTTTGCGTCAATGTTCATCATGGATATTTGCCTGAAGTTTTCTTTTTTAGTTGCATCTCTGCCCGGTTTTGGTATTAGGATGGTGTTGGTCTCATAAAATGATTTTGGGAGGATTCCCTCTTTTTGTATTGTTTGGAATAGTTTCAGAAGGAATGGTACCAGCTCCTCTTTGTATGTCTGGTATAATTCAGCTGTAAACCCATCCGGATCTGGACTCTTTTTTGTTGGTAGTTTGTTCTTCCTATTCATGAGCATGGAATACTTTTCCATTCGTTTATGTCACCTCTGACTTCTTTCAGCAGTGTTTTAAAATTCTCTTTGCATACATCTTTCAACAGTTTGGTTAGCTGTGTTCCTAGGTATTTTATTCTTTTTCTATATATTATGAACGAGATTCAGTTACTGATTTGAGTGTCAGCTTGGATGTTCTTTTTGTATAAAAATTCTACTCATTTTTGGTTCTAGGTCCTTAAGGAATTGCCAAACTGTCTTCCACCAATGGTTGAACTAATTTACACTCCCACCAACATTGTAAAAGAATTCCTATTTCTCCACATCCTCTCCAGCATTTGTTGTTTCCTGACTTTTTTAATGATCGTCATTCTAACTGATGTGAGATGGTATCTCATTGTGGTTTCAGTTTGCATTTCTGTAATGACTAGTGATAATGAGCTTTTTTTTCATGTTTGTTGGCTGCATAAATGTTTTCTTTTGAGAAGTATCTGCTTATATCTCATGCCCACTTTTTGATGGGGTAATTTGTTTTATTCTTGTAAATTTGTTTAATTTCTTTGTAGATGCTAAATATTAGCTCTTTATCAGATGAATAGATTGCAAAATGTTTTTCACATTCTGGAGGTTGCCTGGTCATCCTGATTATAGTTTCTTTTGTTGTGCAGAAGCTCTTTGGTTTAATTACATCCAGCAATTCCATTACTGGATATATACCCGAAGGATTATAAATCATTCTATTAAAAAGACACATGCACAGGTATGTTTATTGTGTACTGTTCACAATAGCTAAGACTTGGAACCAACCCAAATGACTATCAATGACAGACTGGATAAAGAGAATGTGGCACATATATACCATAGAATACTATGCAGTCATAATAAAGGATGAGTTCATGCCTTTTGTAGGGACATGGATGAAGCTGGAAACATCATTCTCAGCAAACTAACACAGAAACACAGAAACCATACACTGCATGTTCTCATTAATAATTTAGAGTTAAACAATGAGAACACATGGACACAGGGAGGGGAACATCACACCAGGGCCTGTCGGTGGTGGATGGCTAGGAGAAGGATAGCATTAGGAGAAATACCTAACATAGAGACAGGTTGGTAGGTGCAGCAAATCACCATGGCAGGTTTATACCTATGTAACAAATCTGCATGTCCTGCACATGTATCCCAGAACTTAAAGTATAATTTTAAAATGCTACTGATTTTTGTACATTGGGTTTGCATTATAAAACTTTACTAAAATTGTTCATCAGTTCTAGATGCCTTTTGGATGAGATGATGGAATTGCCTAGGTACACAATTATATAATCTGCTGAGAGACAAAATTTGACTTCCTCTCTTTCTATTTGGATGCCTTTTATTTCTTTTTCTTGCCTCATTGCTTTGGCTAGGACTTTTTGTACTATGTGGAAAAGGAATAGTAAGATCACAAATCTTTTTCTTGTTCCTTCTCACAGGTGAGCGCTTCCATTTTACCCATTCAGTAAGCAATTGGATGTGGGTTTGCCATAAATCACTCTTAGTATTTTCTAGTATGTTCCTTTGAGGCCTGATTTGTTTAGGGTTTGTAACATAAATGGATGTTGACTTAGGTTGCAAGCCTTTTCTGTGTGCATTGAGATGATTGTCATTTTTGTTTTTTGTTCTGCTTATGTGATGAATCAGATTTATTGATTTGCATATGTTGAACCAATCTTGCATCCCAGAGATAAAATCTACTTGATTGTGGCAGACTAGATTTTTTTATGTGCTACCCAAAATGCTGGGATTACAAGTGTGAGCCACTGTGCCTGACCCTTAAAATTTTATTCTTGATTTGGTTCTCAGCTAGATCATTGCTCGTGCATAGAAAAGCAACAGCCTGGGCTCCAGAATCGGACACTGGACTTATGTTGTTATCAGATGAATTTGCCCAGCTGTGTATTGTTGTGTTGCAAATCAAATGGCATTAGATCAGCTTACTGCAGTCCTAGGAAGGGTTTACACCTTACTGCATACTGAATGTTGTGTGTATAGCCAGTTCTCACAATATTACTCTCCTTGCAAAGCCAAAGGAAAAAAAAGAAAGAAAGAAAAAAGAAATGCTACTATTTTTTTGGCCAGGCATGTTGGCTCACACATGTAATCAAAGCACTTTGGGAGGCCAAGGCAGATGGATCTCCTTAGTTCAGGAGTTCAAGACCAGCCTTGGCAGCATAGTGAAACCCCGTCTCTACTAAAAATTAAAAAGTTATCCGGGTGTGGTGGTGCAGGCCTGTAATTCCAGCTACTTGGGAGGTTGAGCCAAGAGAATCACTTGAACCTGGGAGGCGGAGGTTGCAGTGAGCCAAGATGACACCACTGCACTACGGTCTAGGTGATAGAGTGAGACTCCATCTCAAACAACAAACAAACAAATAGAAACGCTACTATTTTTTACAATAGTTTTGTATGATTAAACTGTATTAAAAGTATTTATTTGATCTAGGAGCATTTGGTGGCGCCTGTAGGTTTTTCTCCGTAAAGAAAAGAATTACATTGACAGTCAAGAGAAATAATTCTATTCCTTTTCAAATTTGGATGTTTTTCATTGTTTTTTTTCTTGCCTGATTGCTCTGGGTAGGATTTCTAATAACACATTGATTAGGTGTGTGAGAGGGTGTTTCCTTGTCTTTTTCCTGTTCTTAAGGAAAATGCTTCCAGCTTTTGTCCATTCAGTATGACACTTGTGTGTTTGTCATATGTGGCTCTCATTATTTTGAAGTATGTTCCTTCAAGGCTTAGTTTGTTGCAGGTTTTTATCATAAAGATATGCTAGACGTTAATGAAAGCTTTTTCCACATCTACTGAGATGATCATGATATATATTTTTAATTCTGTTTGTATGGTGAATCATGCTTCTTTAGTTGCATATTTTGAAGCAACTTTGCATCTAAAATATAAAGTATACTTGATTTTGATGGATTAACTGTTTGATGTATTGCTGGATTCAGTTTGCTAGTATTTTGCTGAAATTTTTGTAAGTATGTTAATCAAGAATACAAGTCGGTATTTTTCTTTTTTTCATTGTGTTTTTGTCAGGTTTTGGTATCAGAATAATGCTCAATTTAGAGGATACGTTAAGGTCCCATTCCATTGCTTAAATTTTTGGAATAATTTCTGTAGAATTTGTCCCATATCTTCTTTGCACATCTGTCAGAATTCAAATGTGAATCCATGTGGTCCGAGGCTTTTTGGTTTCATAATTTTTTTTTTTACTAGTAATTCATTCTTGAAACTCATTATTAGTCTGCTCATGGTTTAATTTCTTTTCGATTCAATATTTGGCAGTGGTATATTCCCAAGTACTTTGCTATTTTCTCTAGATTTATTAGTTTGTGTTCATAGAGGTGTTCATAATTTTCTCTTAGGATCTTTTGTATTTTTGTGAGATTGTAATGTCACCTTTGTCATTTGGATTATACATATTTGAATCTTTTTTTCTCTCTTAAAAAAATATTCAACTTAAGGCAGTAAAAATCATAAGTTTCCAATGAAAGAGGAGCCACACATTTGTCAGCATTTAGCCATAGGAAAATTCATGATGTCTAAACACTGTATCTTTTGACCACATTTAGTCCACTATAGTTAAGAAACTGTGTTACATTAAAAAGCAATACAAAACTGAGACAAGTGGGAGAAATATGGAAAATTTATAAATTGTTGCCTTTCCTGACTGTATTGTTTACTAAAAAGTAACATCTATGCAGATAGTTGGGAAGATCTGAGTTTTATTCTATCCTTGGCCTTTGACTAGGTTACCTTAGTCACTTGGTCAGCTGAGTAAACTGTATCATCTGTGAAATAAACTTTAGACCAAATGTCCTCAAAGGTATTTTCTAAAACTAAAATGTTCATATTTCTCCATATATTATCTATAGAGTTATCAATTTTGTAAAATAAAAATAATAACACTTTATTATGTTTGTAAACAAATATATGTTTTCCCTGAGCAATGTTATAATTTCCATAAGAAGAAAGAATATGGGAACAAAGTCAGACTTTCCTTCAACATTATCTTTCGTTTTTTGGCCTCAGAATAATGTTCAAGCTCCATTTCTCTATTACAAGTCCTAGTACAGGTAGACTACTATGTGAATTTGATAATGAAGTTTATAGGGAAGATGGTGTCTATTTATGCTAAGATGTATTTTGCACTTACAGTGTGTCCGCTACTATGTTAAGCATTCAATTAAAATGTATCTCATTTGATGACAAAAATCTTTTTATTTGTTTATTTTTATTTTTATTTATTTATTTATTTTTAAATTGTACTTTAGGTTCTGGGGTACATGTGCAGATCAGGAAGGACTGTTGCATAGATAAATACATGAAAAGGTGGCTTGCTGCCTTCATCCCCCCATCACCTATATCAGGCATTTCTTCCCATGTTATCCCTCCCCAACCTCCTCATCCCCTGCTGTCCCTATCTTAGCCTCCTGAAAAGACCCCAGTGCATGATGCTCCACTCCCTGTGTCCATGTATTCTCATTGTTTAACACCCGCCTATGAGTGAGAGCATGCGGTGTTTGATTATATGTTCTTGTGTCAGCTTGTTGAGAATGATGGTTTTCAGATTCATCCATGTCCTTAGAAAGGACACAAACTCATCATTTTTTGTGGCTGCATAGTATTCAATGGTGTATAAGTGCCACATTTTCCTTGTCCAGCCTATCATTGATGGGCATTTGGGTTGGTTCCAGGTCTTTGCTATTGTAAACAGTGCTGGAATGAACATACATGTGCATGTGTCTTTATAAAACAAACATTTATAATCCTTTGGATATATAGCCAGTAATGGGATCGCTGGGACAAATGGAATTTCTTTTTCTAGGTCCTTGAGGAACTGCCACACTGTCTTCCACAATGGTTGAACTAATTTACACTCCCACCAACAGTGTAAAAGTGTTCCTATTTCTTAACATCCTCTTCAGCATCTGTTGTCTCCAGATTTTTTAATGATTGCTTTCTAACAGGCATAAGATGATATCTCAATGTGGTTTTGATTTGCATTTATCTAATGACCAGGGATGGTGAGCATTTTTTCATATGTTTTTTTGGCCTTATATACGTCTTCTTTTGAAAAGTTTCTGTTCATATCCTTTTCCCAGTTATGAATGAGTTTGCTTTTTTCTTGTAAAACTGTTTTAGTTCTTTGGAGATTCTGGATATTAGTCCTTTGTCAAATGGATAGATTGCAAAAATTTTTGCCCATTCTGTTGGTGGCTGGTTCACTCTAACAATTGTTTCTTTTCCTGTATGGAAGCTCTGGACTTTAATTAGCGCTTATTTGTCTGTTTTGGCTTTTCTTACCATTGCTTTTGGTGTTTAAATCATGAAGTCCTTGCCTATGCCTATGTCCTAAATCGTTTTGCCTAGATTTTTTTCTAGGGTTTTTATGGTGTTAGGTCTTATGTTTAAGTCTTTAATCCATCTGGAGTTAATTTTAGTAGTAAGGTGTCAGGAAGGGGTCCAGTTTCTGCTTTCTGCACATGGCTAGCCAATTTGCCCAACACCATTTATTAAAGAGGGAATCCTTTTCCCATTGCGTGTTTTTGTCAGGATTGTCAAAGATCAGATGGTTGTAGATGTGTGGCATTGTCTCTGAGGCCTCTGTTCTGTTCCATTGGTGTATATGTTTGTTTTGATATCAGTACCATGCTGTTTTTATTACTATAATCTTGTAGTATACTTTAAAGTCAGGTAGCATGATGCCTCTAGCTTTGTTCTTTTTGGTTAGGATTGTCTTGGCTATGTGGGCTCTCTTTTCATTCCATATGAAGTTTAAGGTGGTTTTATCCAGTTCTGTGAAGAGGGTCATTGGTAGTTTGATGCGGATAGTGTTTAATTTATCAATTACTTTGGGCAGTATGGCCATTTTCATGATATTAATTCTTCCTAATCAGGAGCATGGAATATTTTTCCATCTGTTTTTGTCCTCTCTGATTTCCTTGATCAGTGGTTTGTAGTTCCCCTTGAAGAGGTCATTTACATCCTTCGTTAGTTGTATTCCTAGGTATTTTATTCTCTTTGTAGCAATTGTGAATGGGAGTTCACTATTCATTTGGCTCTCTGTTAGTTTGTTATTGGTGTATGGTAATGCTAAAGATTTTTACACATTTATTTTGTATCTTGAGACTTTTATGAAGCTGCTTATCAGTTTAATGAGATTTTGGACTGAGATGATGGGGTATTCTAAATATGCAATCATGATGTCTGCAAATAGAGACAATTTAACTTCCTTCTTTCCTAATTGAATATCTTTCATTTTGTTTTATTCCCTGATTGCTCTGGCTAGAACTGCCAATGCTATCCTGAATAGGAGTGGTGAGAGAAGGCATCCTTTTCCATTGCCAGATTTCAAAGGGAATGCTTACATTTTTTACCCATTCAGTACAATATTGGCTGTGGGTTTGTCATGAATAGCTATTATAATTTTGAAATACGTTCCATCCATACCAAGTTTATTGAGAGTTTTTAGCATAAAGAGCTGTTGAATTTTGTCAAAGGCCTTCTCTGCATCTATTGAAATAATTATGTGGTTTTTGTCTTTAGTTCTGTTTATGTGATGGATTACGTTTATAGACTTGCATATGTTGAACCAGCCTTGAAACAAAGGAAAAATGCTAAGGTAGCCAGAGAGAAAAGTGGAGTTATCAATACAGGGAAGCCCATCAGACTCACAGCAGATCTCTAGCAGAAACTCTACAAGCCAGAAGAGAGTGGGAGCCAATATTCAACATCCTTAAGGAAAAGAACTTTCAACCCAGAATTTCATATCCAGCCAAACTAAGCTTCATAGGCAAAGAAGAAATAAAACCCTTTAAGGACAAGCAATTTCTGAGAGATTTTGTCACCATCAGGCCTGCATTACAAGAGCTCCTGAAAGAAGCACTAAACATGGAAAGAAACAACCAGTACCAGCCACTCCAAAAATATACCAAATGGCAAAGACCATCAACAGAATGAAGAAAAACTAAGGGGCACAGCAACCAGCTAGCATCAAGATGGAAAGACCAAATTCATGCATAACAATTTTAATCTTAAATGTAAATGGGCTAAATGCCCCAATCAAAAGACACAGATCAGCAAACTGGATAAAAAGCCAAGACCCATTGGTATGCTGTGTTCAGGAAATCCATCTCAAGTGCAAGGACACATATAGGCTCAAAATAAAGGGATAGAAGATTTACCAAGCAAATGGAGAGCAAAAATTAATTAATTAATTAATTAATGAAAAAGCAGAGTTGCAAACCTAGTCTCTGATAAAATGGACTTTAAACCAACAAAGATCAAAAGAGACAAAGAATGGAATTAAATAATGGTAAAAGGATCAATGCAACAAGAACTAATGATCTTAAATATATATGCACCCAATACAGGAGAACCCAGATACGTAAAGCACATTTTTAATGAACTACAAAGAGACTTAGATTCCCACACAATAATAGTGGGAGACTCTAACACTCCACTGTCAATATTAGACAGATCAATAAGAAACAAAATGAACAAGGATATTGAACACTTGAACTCAGATCTGGATCAAGCGCACCTAATAGACATCTACAGAACTCCCCACCCCAAATCCACAGAATGTACATTCTTCCCAACACCACATCACACTTACTCTAAAATTGACCACATGATTGGAAGTAAATCACTCCTCAGCAAATGCAAACTAATGGAAATCATAACAAACAGTCTCTCAGACCACTGTGCAATCAAAATAGAACTCAGGATTATGAAAATAACTCAGAACCACACAACTTCATGGAAACTGAACAACTGGCTCCTGAAGGTCGACTGGATAAGCAGTGAAAAGAAGGCAGAAATAAAGATGTTCTTCGAAACCAACAAGAACAAAGACACAATATACCAGAATCTCTTTGACACATTTAAAGCAGTGTCTAGAGGAAAATTTATAGCAATAAATGCCCACATGAGAAGAGAGGAAAGATCTAAAATCGACACCCTATTATCAAAATTG
>NW_016107727.1:101928-106004 GCF_001604975.1 Cebus imitator | reverse complement strand
ATGAACATAGACGCAAAAATCTTCCATAAAATACTCGGAAACCAATTGCAACAGCACAGCAAAAAGCTTATCCATCTGGATTAAGTAGGTTTCATCCCAGGGATGCAAGAGAAAAATCATTTAAAGTCCCTAATATTATAGTATAGTTAGCAATGAGAAAAGTCAGACTTAAAAAGCTGTGCATCTGCCAATGATAATATACAACTAGTAAGTCAATATTTAAACTTAAATCTTCTTGACACTTCAACTATGAGTGTGTTTTGACTTGTGTGTGTATCTTTATGCAATTGAACACATATGTATCTTTATATAACTTCCTCCAAAATCCAGATACTTAACTGTACCATTAGTACATGATTCCTACATGCTACTCTGTTATAATCATACCATAAAAACTCACACTCCTTAACCACTGGCAACCACTATTCTCTTCTCCATCTCTACAATCATATCATTTTACAAATGTTAAATGAATTTAATAAGGCAATATGTATCCATTCAAGATTGACTTTTCTCACTCAACACGACTTCCTTGAGTTACAAACAAGTTGTTGCATATGTCAATGGGTTATTCCTTTTAATTTCAGAGTAGTATTCCATAGCATATTACTGTTTGTTTAAACATTCACCTATTGAAGGACATTTGGGTAGTTCGTATTTTGAGGTTATTACAAATAAAGCTGCTATAAATATTTGTGTAAAATACTCTTCATAAAAATAAGTGGGGTTTTTTTGGGGTGGGCATGGTGGTTCATGCCTGTAATTCCAGCACTTTGGGAGGTTGAGGCAGGTGGATCACGAGGTCAGGAGTTCAAGACTAGCTTGGCCAACATACTGAAACTCCGTCTCTACTAAAAATACAAAAATTAACCAGGTGTGGTGGCACGTTCCTGTAGTCCCAGCTACTCAAGAGGCTGAGGCAGGAGAATCACTTGAACCAGGGAGGCGTAGGTTGCACTGAGCTGAAACCATGCCATTGCACTTTAGCCTGTGTGACAGAGTGAGGCTCCATCTAAAAAAATGAATTTTTATTGCTTTAAGATATATGCTTAATATTGCAATTGTTGAGACATTTGGTAAATTCATTTTTAGCTTTAAAACAATTTTGCAGAATGGCTTTTTACATTTTGACCAGCAATGTATGAATGACTTGATTTCTTAAAAATCTTGACAAAATTATTTTAGTGTTATCACTGTCTTCTTTTATTTCATCCATTGTCATAGATATGCAGTGACATTTCCTTATGGTTTTACCTTGCAATTTTTTAATAGGATAATGATGTTGCAGATCACTTAATGTTCTTATTTGCTATACATAATATGTTGAATTTTTGAGAATTTTATTTTTAATGTTGAGTTTTAATACTTATTTTTATGTTCCAGATATAAATCATTTGTCTGATATGAGAGTAAGATAGGAATCATAATGACTACAACTGCTACCCATTAAAGATGTCCACATACATATTGCCGGAATATAAGAATATTCCATGTTGGAGAGCAAGAGAAATTCACGTTTGCAGATAGAATTATAATCGGTAATAATTTTACGTTGAAAAAGGAAGATTGAATTATCTAGTAAGGCCAAATGTAGTCGAAAAGATTCTTATAAGTAAAATAGGTAGGCAGAGGAGACAGAGTCATAAAAGAAGACATGATTATGGTAATAAAGCTTGTACAGTTGCCATTTCTGGCTTTGAACATGGAAGGAGGACATGAACGAAGAAATTAAAAGAGGCTTTAGATATCAGAAAATAAACAAAACTCAACAACAACAATAACACATAACTAAGATTCTTAATTGAGATTATTGCTCTTTTCTAATGTAAGCATTTTGTGGCATAAATTTCTTTTTCAGCACTCCTTTAGACGCATCCCTCACACTTAAAAATGTATTTTGTTTTCATTTTCATTCAGTTCTACATATTTTTTAGTTTTCTTTGAGACCTTCTCTTTGACTCATAGAATATTTAGACATGTGATGCTTAATTTCCTAGTAGTTGCATATTTTTCCCATTGTCTTTATATTATTAATTTCTACTTTCATTCTGTTTTGATCAGAAAACATATTCTGTACAATATAAATTTTTCTACATTTGTTAACTTTAGTAACATAATCCGAAATATGTTCCAGCTTGGTGAATGCTCCATGGGTATTTGAAAAGAATGTGCAGTTAATGTTGTAAAGTGGTGTTCTATAAATGTTAAGTTGGTTTGCCACTGAATTGTAGGAGTCACTTATTATTATTATTATTTTTTGCATACTAAACTCCAATCAGGTATCTATTTATCCAAGTCTATAGGCTACCTTTTCATTTTGTTTTTATTTTATTGGTTGTTTCTTTTGCTGTACAGGAAGCTTTTAGTTTGAGGTAGTCCCACTTATTTATTTTTACCTCTGTTGCCTGTGCTTTTGATGCCATATCCAAAAAGCCATTGTCAATACCAATGTCAGGGAGATTTTTCCCTATATTTTCTTCTAGAGGTTTTATGATTTCCAGTCTTACATTTAAACTTTTATCACATTTTAGTTTAATTTTTTAGAATCATGTAAAATGAGAATGCTTTATTCTTTTGCATATTTTCTCAACACAACTTATTGTAGCCTTGGTACCCTTGTCAAAGATTAGCAAACCATATGTGCGTGAGCTAACTTTTGCATTCTCATTTCTGTTCTATTGCTCTATGCATCTGTTTTTGTGCCAGTATTATACTGTTTTGATTACTATAGATTTGTAAAATAATTTGAAATCAGGAAGTATAATGACTTCAGCTTTATTCTTCTTTCTCAAGATTGCTGTGGCTATTTCAGTATTTTTGTGGCTTTATACAAATTTCTGGATTTTTTTTCTATTTCTGTAAAATATATACTGGGATTTTTTTCAGGGACTGAATTGAATCTTCAGACCTTTTGTGTAGTATCAATATTTTAAGAATATTAATTCTTCAAGTTTATGGACATAATATTTGTTTTCATTTACTTGTGATATTTTCAATGTCTTTCATCAATGTATTACAGTTTTTAGTTTATGTGGTTTTTTCCCACCTTGGTTATATTTATTCTTAACCTTTAATTTTTTGATACTATTGCAAGTTGATTTATTTTCTTGATTATTGGGGGGTAACATTTTGCTAGGTTTTAGAAATGCAACTGAATGTTGTGTGTTAATTTTGTATCCTGAAACTTTACTAAATCTGTGTATTAGGTCTAACAGCTTTAATTTAGCTCAGCCTTTATTGTTTTCTAGACATGAGATTACATCATCTACATGAGAAACTACCTTCTTCCTCTCCAATTTGCATACTTTTTATTGATTTTTCTTACCAAAGTACTCCAGTTGGGGCTTTCGGTACTATGTTGAATAGAAACATGTTTGCCATTTTATTATTTTTCGGTCAACAAACAAAATTTAAAAAAAACTGATATTGTTATTACTAGCTAATAGTAGATGTCTTCTAGCTGATATCTATAATGGTGTGCATTAGCACCTTTAAATGAGGCTACTAGTCCTTTAGTTTCAGTAGGTAATATTATTGTTGATAATTCACAGTAATTTCGCTTCACCATATTCTGTCAAACGTTTTCAGATGTGAGAAGGCACCCAATTCATGGAATTATGCAACAGTCCACTAACAACAACACAATTGTCCTGGAATTAAAAGAAAAAAGAAACAGAAAAACAGACCAATGAAACATAACAGAGATATCAGAAAAAAAAATCTCCATGTTTAGAGTCAACTGGTTATCAACAAAGGAGCCAAGGACATATATCAGGAAAAGGACAATCTCTCCAATAAATGATGCTGTGAAACTTTGTATTAATATGTAGAAAAAACAAACTAGATCCATATCTCTCACCATACACAAAATGGCTTAAATACTGAAATGTGGCCGGGCGCGGTGTCTCAAGCCTGTAATCCCAGCACTTTGGGAGGCCGAGGCAGGTGGATCACGAGGTCAAGAGTCGAGACCATCCTGGTCAACATGGTGAAACCCCGTCTCTACTAAAAATACAAAAAAATTAGCTGGGCATGGTGGTGCGTGCCTGTAATCCCAGCTACTCAGGAGGCTGAGG
>NW_016107727.1:90043-101878 GCF_001604975.1 Cebus imitator | reverse complement strand
AAAAAAAAAAAACTGAAATGTGAGACACTACTACTAATAGAAGATAACATGAAAGATACTCTTCAGGACATTGGACTGGGCCAAGATTTTATGGATAAGACCTCAGAAGCACAGGAAACAAAATCACAAGTAGACAATAAAATTATTATTATTTTCTAAAGTTATATCAAACTAAAAACGTCCTGAAAAGCTTGAACAAAAAACACCAGAAACAAACTAAAACACCCGATAACAGACAACACAGTGAATAGACAACCTGTAGAATGAAACTATTTGCAAACAATTGACCTGACAAGGGATTGATATCCAGTGGATACAAGAAATGCAAACAAGTCAACAGAAAAATTAGATCTTATTTTTAAAATGGAGAAATGATCTGAATAGACATTTCTCAAGAGAGGACATACAAATGGCCAAGACGTATATAAAAAATGCTAACCATCACTAATCATTAGAGAAATGAAAAATAATAGCACAGTGAGCTATTATCTCATACCAATTTAAATAGATATTATAAGAAAAGTCATAAAATAAAAACATGAGTATGCAGATAACAGAAAACAATTAGTTTGATGTAAAAATGGTAGAGCTATTATGAAAAACATATGGAGATTCTGCAAACAATTACAAATATAGCTACCATAATATCTAGCAATACCAGTATTGCACAAATATCCAAAGGAAAGAAAATTAGTGTTTTGAAGAGATACCTGTAATCTCATGATTATTGCAGTGTTATTTACAATAGTTAAGATATGAGATCATCCTAACTGTCCATCAACAGATAAATGGGTAAAAAATATGTTGTATATGAATGGATCGCATTTTTTTAAAAACATCTTCCCACTCGGTGCCTTTAAATGAGACATTTAGACCATTCACATTCAATGTTAACATTGTCATGTGAGGTTTTGATTGTATCATGTACTTAAGCGTGATTTTGTTATAGCAGATATTGTTCTTTTGTTTCCATGTTTAAAACTCCCTTAAGGATATTGAGTAAGGCTGATCTAGCGGTAATGCATTCTTTTTGTAATTGTTTGTCTGAAAAAGACTTTATCCTTCACTTATGAAGCTTAGTTTGGCAGGATATGAAATTTTGGGTTGGATTTTTTTTTTTAACTTTCAGAGTGTGAAAATAGGACCCCAATCTCTTCTGGCTTGTAAGGTTTCTGTTGTAATGTCTGCTGTTACTCTGATGGGGTTCCCTTTTTTCAAAATATGAATTGTTCTCTAACAGCTTTTAAGATTTTGATATTTTTGGTGTTGACATTGGACAGCCTGGTGACTATACGCCTTGGTGATATTCATTTTGTATAGTATCTGACAGATATTCTCTGGATTTCCTACAGCTGGATGGCTAGCTTTCTAGTAAGATTAAAAAGTTATTGAATTCTCTCAATTATGTTTTCAAATGACCCATCTAACATGTAACAACACCCACTGATTAAAAGTAAAGGTTTGGAGAATAATTTATCACACAAATCAAAAACAAAAAGAGTAAAGGTCACTATTTGGATACTAAATGAAATAGAATTTAAACAGACAACAGTAAAAAGGGACTGTTTTTTGAACAGTAGTAAAATGAAGGGATTCATAAAAATAAAGGAGTCAATTTAACAAGGAGACTTAGCTATCCTAAATATTGCCCCTACATTGGGCACTCAGGTTTATAAAACAAGTACTTCTAGACCTATAAAAAGATTGAGCTACAGAACAATAGTGGGAGGCTTCAACACCCTACTGACAGCATTAGACAGATTGTTGAGGCAGAAAACTAATAAATAAATACTGAATACAAATTTGCCACAACCAACTAGACCCAATAGACATCTATGAAACACTCCACCCATCAAGAAGAGAATATACATTATTTTACTCTGTACATGGTAAACAGTCTAAGATTGACCACGTTTAGCCATAAAACAAGTTTTAATAAATTCAAAGTATTCAAAATCATACCAATTATACTTTTGGATGCCAGTGAAATAAAAATATGAGTCAATACCATTAAGATGTCTCAAAATCAAAGAATTACATGGAAATCAAACAAATTTCTCTTGAATGACTTGCTGGTTAGAAACAAATTTTAGGTAAAAATCAAAAACATTTTTAAAGTAAATAAAAATAGAGACACAACATATTAAATTTTTTGAGATACAGCAAAAACAATGTTAAGAGTAAAATTTGTAGAGCTAGATATCTACATCAAGTTAGAAATATCTTAAATTAATGCTCTAACAGCACACTTTGAAGAACCAGATTAAACAAGAACAAAATAACTAAAATCAGAGCAAAAGTGAATGAAATTTAGACTCAAAAATCCATACAAAGTGTCAATGAAACCAAAAGCTGGTTATTGAAAGGATAAACAAGATGAATAGACCACCATCGATATTAACAGAAAAAAGCGCTAAGACTAAAATAAACACAATCAGAAATGACAAAGTGGTATTATAACTGATTCTATAGACATACAAAATTCCTTAAAGACTATTAGGTATACCTCTATAAACACAAACTAGAAAATGTAGAGGATATAGACACATTCCTGGAAACACATAACTTCCAAAGATTGAACCAGGGAAAATCAAAACCCTAAAAAGATCAGTATTGTGTTTCAAAGTTGAATCAGTAGTAAAATTATCAATCAATCAAAAAGAGGCCTGGACCAGGTGGATTCACAGCTGAATTCTACCAGAGGTACAAAGAAATGCTAGTACTTATCCTATGCAAATTATTTCAAAATGTTAAGGCACTCCTTCCTAATTCATTCTATGAGGCCAATGTAACTCTCATATCAAAATCTGGCAAAGTCACAATAAAACTACTGGTGAATATTCCTGATGAATATATACACAAAAAACGTAAACACAATACTAGCAAAAAGCATTCTGCAACATATCAAAAGTTAATTCATCTTGATCAAGTAGACTTTATTCCAGAGTTTCAGGGTTGTTTCAAAATATATAAATCAATAAATGTGCATAAGCAGAATTAAAACAAAAACCATATGATCAGCTCAATAGACATAGGAAATGCTTTGATGAAATTCAAGATTCCTTCATGATAAAAATCATCAACGAACAAGTCACCAAAAAAAATTCTTCAATATAATAAGAGCCATCTATGATGATCCATTAGCCAACATAATACCTAACAGTCAAGAGCTGGAAGCATTCCCTTTAAGAACAAGAATGAAGTAAGGATGCCCACTATCACCATTCTTTTTCAACATGGTACTGGAAATCCTAGCTAGAACAATCACAAAATTAAAAAAATATATATAAAAGGGCATCTAAATATAAATACATATATATATATAAGTCAAAATATCTCTCCTGGTATATCATTTGACTCTACATGTAGAAAACTCTAAAGATTCCACAAAGGATTTTTAAAACTGATAAATTCATTCAGTAAATTTTCTAGATACAAAATCAACAAATATTAGTTGCATTTTTATACACTAATAACATTTAAGCTGTGATTCAAATCCAGAAGGAAATCCTCTTCACAACAGCCACAAAAAAGGAAATACCTAGGAATGCAACTAATCAAGGAGGTGAAAGATCTCTACAAGTAGAAGTACAAAATATTGCTGAAAGAAATCATCAATAACACAAACAAATGGAAACATATAATATGCTCAGGGATTGGAAGCATTAATATCATCAAAATGGTCATGATGCCCAAAGGAATCCACAGATTCAACTCTATCTCTGTCCAACTACCAATGACATTTTTTACAGAAATAAGAAAAAAATCTAAAATTCACTTGGAGACAAAAAGGAGGCTGAATAGTCAAAACAATTTTAAGCAAAAAGAACAAAGCTGGAGACTACAAATAATCTGACTTCAAACTATACTCTAAGGCTATAGTAACTAAAACATAATGGTACTGATACAAAAACAGTCACATAGAATAAGAGAATAGGATAGACAATACAGAAATAAAGCCACATACCTACAACCAACTGATATTTGACAAAGATGACAAATGTAAGCAACGGGGAAGACTCTATTTAATAAAGGGTGCTGCGATAACTGGTTAGCCATATGCATAAGAAGAAAACTGAACCTCTATTTTTCCCCAATATGAATTAAAAACTTAAATCTAAGACCTAAAACTGTAAAAAATTCTAGAAGCAAACCTAGCAAATACCATTATGAATATCAGCCTTGGCAAATAATTTATGACAAAGTCCTCAAAAGCAATTGCAACAAAAATAAAAATTGAAAAGTGGGACCTAATGACACTAAAGAGTTTCTGCACAGCAAAAGAAACTACCAACAGAATAGAAAGATAACCTACAGAATGATAGAAGACATTCACAAACAACACATCTCACAAAGGTCTAATATCCAAAATCTATAAGGAACTTAAACTACTAGAAAACAAAACAAAACAAAAAACATAGCCTCATGAAAACTTAAGCAAAGGACATAAACTAGCACTTTCAATAGAAAACATACAAGCAAGTAACAAACGTTAAAAAAAATTCAACGTCACTAATTTATTAGAGAAATGTAAATCAAAGAGATAATGATATACCATCTCATGCCAGTCAGAATGGCTATTTATAAAAAGTTTTACAAAAAAGAAAGAAAGAAAATAAACAAACCAAAAACCTATGCTGATGATGCTGTAGAGAAAAGATAATACTTATTTACTTGATCAGAATGTTAATTAATTTAGCCACTGTGGAAAGCAGCTTGCAGATTTCCCAACAAACTACCATTTGCTCCAGCAATCCCTTTTCTGGCTACATATCCAAAAGAAAATAAATTGTTCTAACAAAAAGACATATGCACATGAATGGCCATTGCAGCACCATTCATAATAGCAAACATATAAAATCAACCTAGGTTCTCATCCATGGTGGACTACATAAAGAAAATGTGGTAGAAATACACCATTAAATAATATGCAACCCTGAAAACGAACAAATTCATATATTTTATAACAATATGGGTGCAACTAGAAGCCAATATTCTAAGTGAATTAATGCAGAAACAGAAAATGAAATGCCACATTTTCTCACTTGTAAGTGTGAGCAAAACATTGACAATAGGTGGACATAACAATAGGTACAATAGACACTGGAGACTACAAAAGACAGAAGGGACAGCAAGGTCAAGGGTGAAAAAACTACCTATTTGGCAATATGCTCAATACCTGGTTGGTGGGATAATTCATAACCCAAACCTCACCATCACACAAAATATACATATTTAAAACCTACATATACACACTCAATAGCTAAAAGTTAATATTTACAATATAGAAAATATAGTATATAAATTCAATGAGATACTATTTAGTTGTAAAAATGAAAGTCTGTCATTTATAAAAACATAGATCACTTTATTTTAAGTGAAATAAGCCAGGTATATTTACACTACACATTATTAGCCATATATGGAAGCTAAAAAATGACCTGACAGATGCAGAGATTATAATAGTGGTTATTTAAGGCTGGAAGCAGAGAAGGGTTATAGAGGATAGGGGGAATTGGTTAGCCAATAAAAATTGGAGGAATACATTTTAGTGTTTTATAACACTTAGGATGATTACAGTTAATGATAATTTGTTGTGTATTTTCAATAGCTAGAAAATACCATTTTGAACATTCCCAACACATAAAAATAGTAAATTTCTGAGGTAATAGATATGATTACCCCGACTCAATCATTATACATTGCACACATGTATTAAAAATTATGCTGTGCCTCAAATAGGGACATATCATGTGTCACCTAAAATAATAATAAAACCTAAATAGATAAATAGATAAATACAACAACAACAAAAATAACAAAATAGTACATAACTTCAATTTGCCTTAATTTAGGCATGAACAGTATCTTTATCACAAAGAAGTAACTGTTATCTGACATTAAATGGCAAATAACTTATTTGCTATTTTTGTCTTGCTGTTTATAATCATCTCAATTTTCTCATGAATTTTTTAATCTAATATTAGGGAATTGTGGTTAGTAGAATGTAAAAAACACATCGTCAGCTGTCATAATATTAGATTCAAAATAATCTGGTATATTTAGTTCTCAGGTA
Organism: Cebus imitator; assembly: GCF_001604975.1. Taxonomy (NCBI): domain Eukaryota; kingdom Metazoa; phylum Chordata; class Mammalia; order Primates; family Cebidae; genus Cebus; species Cebus imitator. The sequence goes on along the minus strand of NW_016107727.1, from coordinate 95,802 downwards.
TCTAACAATGTGATAAATACTGTAGAAGACACAGAGACACATATGTCAAGGTCCATGCTATCAATATGTCTTTATTTTCAATAGAGATATGCTCTTGAAGCTAAATGACAAGTTGTGTAGAGAATCTTTAAATTTATTTTTAAAATAGAGCACAGTGGCTTATGTGTATAATCCAAGCACTTTGGGAGGCCGAGGTGGGTGGATCACTTGAGGTCAGGAGTTCGAGACTAGCCTTGCCTTCATGCTGAAACCCAATCTCTACTAAGATGCAAAGATTAGCTGGGCATGGTGGTGCACGCCTGTAATACCAGCTACTCCGGAGTCTGAGGCAGGAGAATCGCTTGAACCAGGAAAGCCGAGATTGTATTGAGCCGAGATCTTGCCACTGGGCTCCAGCCTGGAGAACAGAGCAAGAATCCATAGCAAAATAAAATATAAACATGTTTTTTAAACTACCTGAATAAATGGAGATATTTATATGTCTGAATGAAAAAAAATAATTTCATAGAGATGGTAATTGTCTGCTCTTTAGTGTCCTAAATTAATTGCAATTCCAATTTAAATCATAATAGAATTTACTAGGAAAATTGTTTCTAAACTTTACTTGAAAGTTTAATGTGCAAAATTAGACCAAACAAGTTTGAAGCAGAACAAAAAGTAAAGACATTTTCCTACCAGATATCCAGATATGTCATAAAGCTATAATCAATTTTTTAAAATGATATTTTCACATTTTTGGATAACAAGATTAATGGAACAAACTATAGATTCCAGAAACATGAATATGTTCCTGTATATGTCCATGTATACAACTATAGCTATTATCAAACAGAGGTGGAACTAGAGACTGGTAGGGAAAAATGTTCTGTGCAGTATCAAATTTCGGAGTGATTGGCTATCTATATGAAATATAATAAAATTAATTTTTAGTTCACATATCCCACAAAAGTAAATACCATATTTACTAAAGATATCAGAGAAAAAGGTAAAACTTTAGCTTTTTTAATAAAAAGTATAACAATATACATATCAAGATAAAGAAGGAGGTTTCATGAGTAAGATACAATAAGCACGAACATCAAAGAATGTATTAATAAATTTGATTACATTATAACAAAATATTTGCATGGAAAAATGTTATTAACAGATTGGAAATGCATGCTGGAATCTAGAATAAAATATTTTCAAATAATAAAACTTAATTTATAGAAACCAATAAGTTAAAGAACATATATGAAAATAGACACATGATGAGTAGTTTATAAAAGAAGAAATCTTAATAAGCAGTAAATGTAAGAAAAGATCAACTTTACTATTCAGAAAGAGGCAAAGTAATATAGCAATGAGATATTTTTCCAAACCCATAGAACTGACAACACTAAAAAAAATTAACAACACTAAAAGGATGGTAAATTGGTCAATAATTTTGGTGAAGAATTTGAAAAATATACCTAATAAACATGAAATTTACATAACCAAAAATTCACCAATACTACTCTATGTACATAAAAACATCTCTATTACATGTGTACAAAGAAAACATATACATGAGTACTTCTTGCAGCATTTTTTGCGACAATGGAAATTTGGGGAGAAACTAAAATAAAAATACGGTTTCAAATAATACAGTAAAATATGCTACAGCCTTGAAACAATTGAACTAGAACCACATGTATCAACATGAATAAATCTGAATAACAATACTGAATGAGAAAAAGAAGTTCACAACCATGTATGCAATATAATGTCATTGAAGTACATTACAAAACATAAAAACAAAACCAAATAGCGTATGTGAATACATACACAAAAATATAAATAACATGGATAGATAGAATGCACATCAACTTCAAGATAACAGTTGCCCCTGAAGGATAAGCAAAAGGAAAGAATGGTGAAAAGTATGAGGGAACTTCAATTGTATTTTCAATGTTTTTTTCTTTAAAAATTGGAAGAAAATATAAGAAAGGAATAATATTTTCTAACATATTATAAAATGTTGGGGGCATCTCGGTGGGTGTTGGGTATATTAATCACTGCACTTTTCTTTATGCTTGAAAATATATATATTATATAATATATATATTTTTAAAAATATAAAGCACTTGAATTTTGCAGTCAGATAATGAGCTCAATTTAAGAGTTATTAGTTATGGGTGACATTATTTAAATCCATTGAGCCTCAATTTCTTTGTCAGTAAAATAGCAGTGATATCTATCTTGCAGGATATTGGTGATGAGAAAATAATATGAAGCATGTAAAGTGCCTAGCACAGAGCCAAATATCTAGTAGACATTCAAAAAATGTTAATTACTTTTCTTTTGCATATTTACCAGTACTCTAATTTAGCCATTCTAGTAGTGCTATTAGATAGAGCCATGAAATGCCAATGAACTCAGATAAAAAATTAAGCTTCCTACTAGTAATTACTACCTTATTTTCTAAGTGCTTACAAACCATCTGACTGATAATCCATTCTATAGTTTTGTCAGAGAGCAAAGTGTATCAACATTTTCTGACAACTATTACCGAAATACATTTTTTCCCCTTAAAACCTCAAGCCATTTGTCCATTGTCATTCTCCTGGTACTTTTTCCATCTTCAAGCTTCTATTGTCACCGTTTCCTTCATACATCTTTTCATTATTTATAAAAATCATATTCACATTCCTATCCTATAAATTTATCATGCTGAAATTGGTCAGAAAAAATATGCCAAAAGTTCTTAAGGAATTTCAACAAAAAATTCAAAAAATGCTTTGAGCAAAAGCTCTATCTCAGGAACAACTTTATAATTTCCCCAACCTTCCCTTATAATGAGAGCAAGTACTTATTGAACTGAATTAGTTGTGTACATTTTATAAGCTTACAACTTCATTTCTGTGCATGAATTTTCTAAACCCTGTTACATAATAGTTGTTTTTTATTGTATTTGGGCTCTGGGTTACATGTGCACATCCTGCGTCTTGCAGGATTGATGCATAGGTACATACACGCCATGGTGGTTTGCTGTTTCCATCCTCCCCACCAGCATCGCCTACATCAGGCATTTCTCTCGGTGTTATCTCTCCCCATCCTCCCCACCCACCCCTCTGCTGTTCCCCCACCCCCACACCTAGCCCTGTGAGTGTTGTTCCCTTCCCTGTGCCCAAGTGTTTTCATTGTTCATCACCTGCCTATAAGTGAAAACATGCGGTGTTTGGGTTTCTGTTCTTGTGTCAGTTTGCTGAGAATGATGATTTCTAGGTTCATCAATGTCTCTAAAAAGAACATGAACTCATTGCTTTTTATGGCTGCATATTATTCCATATATGTGTATATATTCCATATATGGACTATAAACATATATGGAATATATAGTGTATATGTGCCACATTGTTTTTGGCTAGTCTATTATCGACGGGCATTTGGGTTGGTTCCAGGCCTTTTCTCTCACAGCACTGCAATGAACATACGTGTGCATGTGTCTTTATGATAGAACAATTTATAATCTTTTGGGTATATTTTTACAGCAAAGATTATGTCATTGTCCATTTCATTATCTGTGTCTGGCACACAGTAGGCATTCAGGTAATGTTTATATGCTCTGAATAACAAAATGAATGTCCAAGGTTCTTCTTCTCTTAACATAGTTCTTTATGTTTTTTTTTTTCCTCACTGTGTGCTCATGAATGAAATACTGATTGTTTAAAAATGTCATGCAAATATAACATAATCAGTAGTTTCATGGTAAGAAAAGAAAGCAATGTGTTAACTGATTTTGCCTCCCTTAGTACTTAAAACAATGCATGCATTTTATACTACATTTTAAATCTGTTTCCATCAAAAAATGGAAGTGATACTCAAGACATATTTGGTTTTGTGATAGTTTGAGATCTCTCCTGGATTTGTCTCCTTTCCAACCATCACCTGAGAACAGCCACCTCTGAATCAGAGCTGACTTCAATTCCATTCTAGTTCATCCTAGTTGCTAACTGCTTGACTGTCTCCCATTTTCACTAGCTCTTGTCTTTTACCTTAAATGACTGAATTCATGCTTTCCAGAATTGGGCCCCTACACTTTTTAGAAACTTATTTGGACACTACCTCTGAGTCTTCCTGCTCTCAGTCATTTTGTACACACTTCCTTAGTCAACATAATTCCCAATGCTGGAGCTAATAGCTAATGGCTGCTCATTAATAAATCCATCTGAGGAATATCGTTCAGAAGAAGGATCTCATAAACTTCTAGAAGCAATTTTTTTGCTCTGTGGTTTATGGGCCCCACCTTCTACAGACTTCTTAGCTTTTCCAATGCCATTGCAATATCTCCTCTGTACGCAATTCAGCAGAACTTCAGAGTAACGATGTGTTACCAAGTAGTTATATGTAAAGGAGAAAAAGCTTTCTGAATGCCTCTCATCACATGCCTGATATTCATACTGAACATGCCATGGCAAATGAATGCCACCATTTGTAGCTTTCATGAGATTAAGGATCCAGTCTAGTTGTGTAAAACACAATTTAATATCACCAAAGAAGGACCATGGAAAGATGCTGTTTCTTGACCTAGCTCTAAGAGCATATTTCATCAAATTTAAGAAACAAATTGCCCTATATCTTATAGTCTTGCAGTTAGCCAAGCTAATAAACGCTACACTCAACAGAGGCGTAATTAGTCCTCAAATATCATCTCCTCAGCAGCATTTGAGATAATCTATAATGACACACTTTCAAGTTATGACTGGATGATAAGTTGAAGCCAGTCAGAGAGGCCAGCCATGGCCGTATGATAAAAGACAATGGGCTAGCCTAGATTTGGCAGCTATACCTACATTATGATAGATCTGGCCATGTCTCACAAAAGTGATCCATATCTGTCATCTCTAATGGGTCTGTAAAAAGATGCCACACTGCTGTCACCTGTTTTATGTTTTATACTCATCTATTCTGAATCCTTAGCAGAAACCGAAAATATCTGTACCTCTGGTGGAACAGTAAGTAGTTGGATACTGCCTACAATTCATACCTTGGAGAATTTTGGGACATCAAATAATTTTGGAGATCAAATTTTATTGCAGTAGCACCCAACTTCAGCTCCACCAAAGAGATTGTATCCATAGAAACTTACAATATATACATAGATATAATAGGTAAACCCCCAATAGTAGGGTGCTGAGGCACCTAGAAGTTCCTGTCTATAGAACTTAATATTAGAGAGCCTTTAGAACTGTTGATGAATTCTATCATTCATTGTTCATATCAGCCTTGTTCTTGAGATCATCCTATTTAGAAACCCATAACATTACTTCTTCATCACTAGTCACCAAGAAACTGAGCTTCCATTCCCACGACTACTATAGCCATGGCTGAGTTAAAAGGATTGAGAGATTTTTTTTTTCTCCCTAGCATATAGAACATGTATGGAACTAACAAGAAGTTTCATAGAAAGAGTTATCACCCAGGCTTGTGACTTTCCTTTAGAACTGGTGACCAAGGTCAATTAATAAGGTATATACCCCATCAGGATCACAAGCTCAATTTTCCTGGGAATTATTTCTCGAAATATTTACCAAAAAATTGACAATGAGGATTCATTAGGCCTTCAATCTCTTCTACTGGGAACCAATGCTCACCCTTATATAGAAAATGGATGCCTCTACATATGAGTGAGAACACGCAGCATTTGCCTTTCTGTGCCTGGCTTATTTCACTTAGCATAATAACATTCAGGCTAATGAATGTTACTGCAAATGACAGAATTTCATTGTTTTTTTTTT
>NW_016107727.1:86395-89048 GCF_001604975.1 Cebus imitator | reverse complement strand
GGGGAGGAAGGTAGCAAATTACACTGCCACGTGTGTACCTATGCAACAATTTTGCATGTTCTTCACATGTACCCCAAAACCTAAAATGCAATAAAATAAGTGGGGGAAAAATAAATAAATAAGAAGATTTTGAAGTCCTAACACATTTGTGACATGAAGGATTTGCAGAGTATCCTGATTTAATCATTATACTTTGTGTACATGTATCAAAATATCACACGGTATTCCAATTAAATTAAATGGAAAGGATGAGCTAAACTATATTCAGAGCACTGTATTTCAATTTAGGAATTATATTGGACTGCTTTTTCACTCTCCCTTGGCCCTGAATTATTGGTACTTCCCAAATTTATGCATACTTTTTCAAAGTATAGCATAACTATTTTAAGTAATTTAATCCATAGTAAATAAATTTCAAATAAGTACTGAGGCAAATAGTCCGGGTTTACCGAATTTATATATATCCATTCACTGATGTCAGTGCTTGACTCTCAAACAGTGTTTAATTAGCGCTCAATATGAATTGTATTAGCCATGGTGAAAAACCACAAGGGAAGGAGAAAACACAGCCCTTACACACAACAGCTTTTCATTATAATTACAATTATTTATACTTTCTGATTTTGCTACAAGTAATATATATTGTAATTGAAATAGTCTCTATTAATCATTTCTCTCTCTTACCTGTTTCACTTCCTTTCCCTCCTCTTCTCTCCTCTGTTCTCTCCTTTCTCTCTCTCTTTTCTTTCCCTTTTTCTTTCATTCTCCTTCTCTTTCTCCTCTTCTTTCTCTCTAATTATCCCTTTCTCTCTGCCTCCATTCTTTTCCTGTTTATTTTTAATCTCCTTTGATTCTATCAGTCTCACTCTATTTTTTACTTGCCTTTCTTGGTCTGTGTGTTTCTTTGTTTCTCTGTTTTAACCTTCTTTTCTTTAACTTCCTCTCTCACTCTCCTTCTTCCTTATTTGTCTATATATATTGTTCTCCAAACGTATATCCCTATTTCTCCTTTACTCACTCTCTCTCTTTCTCTCAATCTCTGCCTCTCTTCTCTTCTAAATCTTTTCCTATATGTGTCTTTTTCCCTACTGCCCTCCTACCTCCTGTCTCCTTCTACTTTTGTTGCACCACTGGTGTCCCTTTGTATTTCCTATTTTGTTTGTTTTTTCTCTTTTTTTTTGGCTGTAATTTCTTATTATTTAATTTCTCTGTATAGTTTCCACAGAATACATTAAATTTATTTTTAGTTTAGAGAAATGTGAGTTTTTACACATGTGTAGATACATGTAACCACTGACACAGCCAGGATACTGAACAGTTACATGACCTCAACACATTCTCATTTTTTGCCTTTATACTTATTCTATCATTCTATGTGGGGTGTGTGTGTGTGTGTGTGTGTGTGTGTGTGTGTGTGTGCCTGTAAAATAGATTTTAAAGTCATGATTTGTTTTAAGGTAATTTTAGAAAAGATTTACCTCTAAAGTCAAATTTTGTTTTATATGAATATCTGTTTGTTCTAACTCCAATGATGAAAAGACTGTATTTTATTAATTGAACTACCTTTGTATCTTTGTCAAAAATCAATTAGATTGATTAATTATATTTGCATGGATCAATCCAAATTAAATTATTTTGATGGATTAATTTCTAGACTTTTAATCTGTTCAATTGGCCAGTGTGTCTGCCACTTCACCAATAGCACATAGTATTGATACGTGTTATTTTATAAAAAAGTCTTAAAATAAAATAATGAGTGACCTCCAATTCTATTCTTTTTTCAGCACTATTGTAATTATTCTAATTTCCTTGCCTTTATATATAGTAATTTTAAAACTAAGCTAATTTTTATGTAAACAAAATTTCTGTTTTAACTAAGATTGTAATTACATTATATTTATAGATCAATTTGGGGAAACTTAACATACTAACTATATTGACTTGTCCAATCCATGAACACAGTTTATCTGCTTGTTTATTTACAAATTATTAATTTTTTCATCAGTATTGCAGAGTTTGCAGCATACAGAAAATGCACATGTTTTGTTATATTTACACCTAAATATGTATTTGTGTTTGTTCTACTGCTATTATAATGGTTCTTATTTTTAATTTGCTAAAGTAATAAAACTTAAGTGTATATATATATATTTTTAAATATTAACCTTTTAATTATTGATGCTCATTTTTGATTGCGGTACATGTAAAATTAGTCATATTAACCATTTTTGAGTGTAGAATTTAGTGACATTAAATCTATTTACAATGTAAACCACTGTTATTTCTAAAGCCTTTCATCATTCCAAGTGGAAATGCTATAATCGTTAAGCAATAACTCCCCATTTGCCATTTCTTCAGTCCCAATAATCTCTTATCTTTCTGTCTCTACAGAATTTCCTATTTTAGATATTTTATATAAACAGAATCATACAATATTTTCCCCATTGCATGTGATTTATTTCACTTAGCATGATGTTTTCAAGTTTCACCCATATTTTATTTTTATTTATTTTTATTTTATTTTATTTTATTTTATATTTATTTATTTATTTTATTTTTATTTTTTTTCCCATTTATTTATTTTATTGCATTTTAGGTTTGGGGGTACATGTGAAGAACATGCAAAATTGTTGCATAGGAACACACGTGGCAG
>NW_016107727.1:83145-85812 GCF_001604975.1 Cebus imitator | reverse complement strand
TTCTCCACATCCTCTCCAGCATCTGCTGTCTCCAGATTTTTTAATGTTTGCCATTCTTACCGGCGTGAGATGGTATCTCAATGTAGTTTTGATTTGCATTTCTCTGATGACCAGTGATGATGAGCATTCTTTCATGTTTGTTGGCCTCACGTATGTCTTCTTTTGTAAAGTGTCTGACAAAGGGCTGAGATCCAAAATTTACAAAGAACTAAAACAGATTTACAAGAAAAAAACTAACATAAGTATATTTTAGTTTTTGTTTTTGCTTTTCTGTAGAGGTAGGTCCTTGCTATCTTGCCCAGGCGGTTCTCAAACTCCTGGGTTCAGGCAATCCTCCCACCATTGCCTACCAAAGCTCTGGAATTAAAGGCATAAACCAGGCTTCACAAGGGATTTTTACAGGTTTGTCTTATAACTTCTGACCTTAGTAAACTCACATATTAGTTATAAGAAAGTTTCTATATTCCTTGGAATTTTCCATGTAGACAATTTTGTAGATCAAATGTGATCTGCAAATATAGATAGTTTTATATAATTCTTTCTAACCTGTATGTCTTTTATTTCTTTTCCTTGCTTTGTTACACTTGCTAGGAATTCTAAGACAATGTTTGATAGTTGTGTGACAATGGACATTCTTACGTTGCTCCAAATTTTAGGGATATAACACTTAGTCTTTAAGTAAAAAGTGCTGTTAGCTACAGGCTTTTGTAAAAGCCTTATCAGATTGAGAAAGTTTTCTTATATTACTAGTTAATTGAAAGTTTTTGTCTGGAATAGTTTTTGACTATCATCAAATGATTTTTCTACATGAATCAATATCATCATTTAACCATTGTTACAACAAACAAACAAAACCACCTGTAACTTGTTCCCTAAAAGGGTCAAATTTATATGAGAGGAATTTTAATTATTCAGTACTAGCATAGTAAATAGAGACTTGTTTCCCAAAAGGGTGAAATTTATATGAGAGGAATTTTAATGGTCGAATAGTAGCATAGTAACTAGAAACTCTGGATGGCTGTGCCAGGTTAAATAAATTGAATGAGGCTCTGTATAAAGGCCTGAGGGGACAGGAGGGAAAGCTAAGGCCAGAAAATTAGACTGTGATTGACTCAATGTGAGCCCCTCTTCATCCACTATCACAAAATCTACCAAAGAAAAAATTGAAGCGTTATTCCAGAAATCATCCTCTTTTCTGACCATTTACAAATTTTGATAATTTTCTTTTCTTGAGCCCCATGATATTGTATGTTCCTGGTTATCTTTCTGATTGATACTTCTTTGCCTTTTTCATTTATTATTTGATAAACAGAAGTATATAAATTATTCAGCAAATTTTTTTTTCTAATGCTTGAAACACTAATTTATCGCATGGAACCTTTTCTAGAGGACTTGACTGATATATTAAGATAGTAATTTGACAACAGAGAAACAGCAAATAATCTTCCAGTGGTTTTTTGTTATCAACATTTGATAAAGGTCAAAAGCATAACTGTAAACGATAGCTCATTGAGGGCTATTCTTAACAGAAGTTAGGAAAATGAAATTCATGTAAGTAACTTTCTGCTGATCAAGTCAGAGTAACTGAGAGGATAACACATGCTATTCTTTGAATGCCTTCCTAATGTGTAATATCTCACAGCCCAGAAATTGATTACTATGAATGCATACTATTAAGCAGTGTGATTTGAGGGATTTTGGAAAGCAAGCCTTTGGATGAATCTATTCACTGTCTCACTGGTCAGCAGTGTGATAAATGTGATAAGGAACAAAGAAGTTTTAAAGTTATGACGTAAAATATATGCTGCCAAGAAGTTATTTCTCTTTACTCAGAAATAAAAACCTGTGACTTTTTACCCAAAGGGTGAAATTTATATGAGAAAAAAATTAATGATAGGCAGCAAGCAAGGTCCTCATTAATTATTTGTGAGAAAAGAGGAAGAGAAGGGTGGAAAAGGGAATCTTGCAAAAGGGGAAGTGGACACCAAAGGCAAATTTTAGAAATGACATGTTTCCCATAGATCCAGCCTTATAAAAGAAGAGAGGTATTTATTTTGTTTTATTTTTCTGCGGTTGGTATTTTTTTCCCTTTCACTAAATTCTCCTTGTTTTACATGTCTTTTCTCAAAAAGCAGGTCAAGGATTTACTTATTGCCAAGTAGTTGGAATAAGGGTATATTTTATAGTTTCTCTATAATTTATAACTTATTGCTGGTGCTTTTTAAATGTTAAAGAATATAATCATAATAATTCAGTGCTACTGAAACCTAATGTTTAGAGAGTTAAATGAGAAAGTTGTGGATTACCTAAGTAATCTTGAGTAAATTAGAAAAAAAAAACAAAACTATACTGTAATAAAACAAGACCTGCTTTTAACTTTTGAGTACTCTGATATTGTACTGACTTACATATCATTGTACTTGCTAAAATTTCCATGTTTATGTTCCTTTGGTAATAAGCCCATTTATTTATTTATTTATTTATTTATTTTAAATGAAAGCCATTGTCTACTCGCCTGAATTATCTGCACAAAAAGGACCTGAGGCAGCCGTGTTTCTCTTATCTTATGTATATAGCATAATGGTTAAGAGAATTAGGTCTAGAGGCAGCCTGTATGGTTCAAGAACTGGATCTACCCTCTAATAGCTGTAAATGTGGGGGTCAGTT
>NW_016107727.1:79196-83010 GCF_001604975.1 Cebus imitator | reverse complement strand
AGAAAACAATGTCATGTGATGTCACATGTAGAATAAATGTTAAATGACTAATATATCTGCTGATTCTAGTGGTCTAGTAAGGTAACAAAGATAGCTGGCAACATGTTGTTTACAACATGATTTAAAAAAAAAAAAACTATTTTTTGCTATTTGCTGGTTCAACCTCTAATCAGGCAGTATGGTTTGTTTCTGAGTTGTTCTATAATAGCCATTTCATGAAAACTTTCCAAAAATAATCCCTACTAAATTATGCATTTCATAGATAAACTTACTCTGGTGAGACCAAATAAAACATTAGCATTTATATACATATGCTCTGTTCATTTTTATTCATTCATTAAACATTGGCTAGAACTGATCATGCATTTTTATAGGCTCTTGAGACATAGTAATTACTAAGCTATAGTTTATGAACTAAAGTCATTCATAGTTTAGTAAGAAACAAATAAAAATTCATAACTATAATTTACCAAGTTCTTATGATGTGTTTGACTCACAGATGAAGTTACTTGATCAGGCAGGATCTTAAAACTAGTGTAAAAATTTAGGGGAAGTGATAAATTTGTCATTTGAACATCAACTATCTGATCTCTAAAGACCATACACTTAAGTGTTAATACTATATTGCTTCTATAACACATAAAGTTGGGTGTTGGACAACATGGAGGTTAGGAGCACCAACCCACTGCACAGTTGAAAGTCCATGTATAACTTTTGACACCCCAAAAGTAATAGCTAGCCCAGCTTGTGTCCCATCTCCACTGCTCCATGTTCTTCGCTACAGTGTCCTTCATACAAAAGTGAACAGCAAAACCCTGAATGCTTTACCTTCATGTCCCATAAGTGCAGCTGCCTGAAGCAGAAGATGTCAGTTGTTCTCCCAATTGAACCACTCCTTCACCACCGCTCATAACCAGGAGGCCCTATGTGGCCCTGCTGCAGCCTCTGTCTGTCATTCAGTCACCTGCAGGTGGACACACTGGGATTCATTACGGAAACAACCTAACCCATGGAAAATGGAAATGAACAAGATAGGAAAACTGCCCACCAGAGGGACATGAAGCCAGGAGAGGCCATGGGTCGGGTTGTTCTCTTCTTCCTTACTACAAGGAAACAGTGAGTGATTGACAGTCCCCAGGGACTCATGCTTCTATCATGGAGCTTTGCATATCTGGGGTTCAGGAGCTCCTCTGTGAGCCTTCCCCACCAGAACTCCAGACTGATGTGGAAAGCTACATGGGATCTGGAAAGAGCTGCTGCTCAGACTCATGTGCAGTCCTGAGAGTCTTGGATCCCTGGGCATCCCAACACCAATATGTGCAGCTCCAGCAACAGGGGAGGCCAGGATCCCTCATGTGCCTCTAGAAAATGGACAGAATCCACAAGCCTTAGCAGCAACACACTTCAGGCCTCAACTTCATCTCAGCTCACAGGATAAGCCTCACCTGGAATGCTAACGAGGCAACCCCAGCCCCATCTAACTTCTCAGGCTGGGATCAGCTTGGCAATGGCCTGGGACATAGCTTCCAGAGGGAAAGGCAGACTACCATTTTTGCTGCTCTACAGCCTTCATTCTTATTGTCCTCAGGTTCTGGAGAGTACACCATAATCAACCAATGTAACTCTCCAGTCGCCTTACAGAAAAGCAGCCAGACTATTTTCCACATGGTTCCCTGCCATGCTACTCGTCTCTAGGCAGGGCCTTTTGACCTGGAACTTCAGCCATTCCCAACCTGGGCTGTTGGGCTAGGAGCAGCTGTACAATTTCCTGGGACCGAGCTCTCAAGATTGATCAGACAGTCTGCTATTTTGGCTGTTCCACAGCCCTTTCTCCTGTTGCCCTCAGTCTCAGGAGGGACTACAGTGGTAGGGGACTGACTCAGACTTCCACTCTGATGGACCCCTCACTATTCCCTGCCACTGGCCACCCCCTCCCTGTGCAGAGCAGCAGCCTTACAGAAAAGTTGCCAGATTATTTTCCACACAGTTACCCACCTCTGCTACTCTTCAATGGCAAATACTTCCTGACCTGGGCTCCCAACCCAATCACCCTGCCCCTACCTGAACACTTTACTTGGTGGCAACTCTGTATTGCTCTGAGTAGGAAATCCCAGAGACAACATACAGCCCCTCTACCATTGCAGCTTCAGTGTTACCACCTTTAATGTCCTTGGGCTGGGAAGGAACAAAGGGCCTGTTCACTATGCTGGAAACTCCAGCACACTGCAGTCAACATGTGAAGAGGAACCCGGCGTTTCTACCCTGTGAGCCTCTGCCTTCTACTCTCCACTAGACAAGGCCCCTGGCTCAGCACCATAGAATAGCTGCCCCACACATACTGAGCGTTTCCACTGCTTGTGGTTCTGCATTTCCCTGTGGGAGGGGCTCCCAGAGGTAAACAAGAGCCCCTCTGCGACTGCCAAGGCAGTGATTCTGCCCTTGCTGACCTCAGACTGGAAGGGAAACAGAGCCTGAGGACTTTACTCATGCTTGCAGCATTGCACCTTCACTATACCAAAGGGTGAGGGGATCCATTTCTCCTCCCGGTGAGCTGCCAACCCTCATTCTTCACCAGGCAAGGCCCTCATCTTGAGACTTCAGAAAAGCTGCCCCATCCCAGACTGAGGTGCTTCCAGAGGCAACTAACAATGCCCTTGCCACTGCCATAACAGCAACAGCTGTTCTGCACCTGCTGACCTTGGACTAGAGAAGAAACAAAGAGCCTGAGGGCTTTACTTGCACTCCCAGCATGACACAGTTACCATAAGGAGATGAGCCCATTTTGTCCTCTTGGTAAACTCTAGACCCCCTGCTCTTCAACAAGCAGGGTACTTGTCTTAGGCCAGCAAAACAGTTGCTCCAACCCTGGCAGAAAATTCCCAGTAGGAGTGGCCCCGTGTTTCTCTGAGGTGGAGCTTCCAGGGACAACTGAAAGCCCCACTGCCACTGTCACTGTCATTGCAATGGTACTGCCCTTGCTGCTCTTGGACTGGGGAACAACAAAGATCCTGAGTGTTTTAACCACACCTCCAGCAAGTGCAGCTGCCCTAAGCAGAAGACACCAGTTGGTCTCCCTAGAGAGCCGCCCCTCTCCCACTGCTCATCCCCAGGCCGTGCCCTCTTCCCAGATAGGGCCCAAAATGTAGTGGCCCCTTCCAAGTCAATTGCACTGATTGGTAGTGGCTCTGCATTTCTATGGGTTGGAGCCCCAAGAAACAAATGAAAGATCCTCTACCATTGCCACTTTCAAGTTTTCTGCTCCTACTGCCTCCAAACTGGGGAAAGAACTTTGAGATTTCTCCAGGGTTGCAGTGCACAGCCTGGGAATGTCAAGCCAAGGGCTGCAGCCAACACTCACGTGAGAGAGAAGCCCAAATTTTTAGAGCATTTAGAGAGAGAATGGCTGCAACTGTGAGGAAATACAAAGGAACCATGTGGCTAAGCAAGAGCCTATATACCAGTGATTATGCTTGAGTAATACCTACAGGGCTGCAGCCCAAACTTCAACATGAAAAATAATTTGCTAATATAAACCCCTGCGATAGCAAGGGCAAAGGCTCTGCTACACATAAAGACCCTGGATAAAGCTTCAGCCCTCTGAATACATCCAAAAATAAGTCAACTGACTGTACTCAAATTATACCACAGCTAATGGAACATCAGCTCACACAGATGAGAATGAAGCAGCACAAGAACTCTGGAAACTCAAAAACCCAGAATGTCTTCTTTGCTCCAAATTATTACACTAGCTCCCCAGCAAAGGTTATTTACTAGTCTGAAATGGCTAAAATGAAAAAAAATAGTGGCTATAAAA
>NW_016107727.1:74072-78376 GCF_001604975.1 Cebus imitator | reverse complement strand
TTTTAGTAGAGACGGGGTTTCACCATGTTGACCAGGATGGTCTCGATCTCTTGACCTCGTGATCCACCCGCCTCAGCCTCCCAAAGTGCTGGGATTATAGGCGTGAGCCACCGCGCCCGGCTGTTAATCATTCTTAAGAAAAATAAACCATTTAAGAGTTTCATACCCAGCCAAACTAAGATTCATAAGTGACAGAGAAATAATATCCTTTTCAGATAAACAAATACTAAGGGAATTCATTATTATCAAACCTGCCTTATGGGAGATCTTTAAGGGAGTGCTAAATATATAGAAAGAGAAGACTATCACCAGCCACTACAAAAAGACACTTAAGTACACACATCATTGACACTATAAAGCAACCACACAAAAAAGCCTGCATAATAATCAACTAACAACACAACAACAGGATTAAATCTACATAGTTAAATATTAACATTGAATGTAAATGGCCTAAATGTCCAAACTAAAGGCACAAACTGGAAAGGTGGATAAAAAAGGAAGACCCACTCTCTATGTTGTCTTCAAGAGACCCATCTCACATTCAATGACACCCATAGGTTCAACATAAAGGGATGGAGAAAAATCGACCAAGCAAATGGAAAACAGACAAAAAGCAGGGGTTGGTATCCTAATTACAGACAATACAAAGTTTAAAGCAGCAAAGCTCATAAAAGATGAAGATGAGCATTACACAGTAGTAAAAGTTTCACTTCAACTAAAAGACCTAACTCTCCTAAATATAGATGCACCCAACACAGGCACAAACAGATTTATAAAACAAGTTCTCAGAGACCTATGAAGAAATTTAGATTTTTGCCCAAAAATAACAGGAGATTTTAACAATGCACTGACAATATTAGACAAGATGATTAAGCCAGTAAGCTAACAAAGGCATTCAGGATCTGAACTCAACACTTGGCAAAATCGACCTAATAGACATCTACAGAACTCTTCACCAAAACTCAATGGAATGTACATTCTTTTCATCACTGCATGACACATACTCTAATATCAACTATGCAATCAGACATAAAAAATCCAGAGCAAATTCAAAGAAGCTGAAATCATACCAATCACCCTCTTGGACCACAACATAATAAAAACAAAAATTACTACTAAGAAAATCGCTCAAATCCATGCAATTACATGAAAAGTAAAGAAACTGCTCCTGAATAACCATTGGGTAAAAAAATGAAATTAATATTTTTTGAAACTAATAATATCAAAGATACAATATGCCAGAATCTCTGAAACACAGCTGAAGCTGTGTTAAGAGGAAAGTTTATAGCACTAAAATGCCCAGATAAAAAAGTTAGAAAGATCTCAAATTAACAACTTAACATCACTTCCAGAGTAACTAGAGAAACATGAGCAAGCAAATTCCAATGTTAGCAGAAGACAAGAAATATCCAAAATCAGCTGATCTGAAAATAAACTTGAGATGTGAAAACCCTAAGATTAATCAACAAATATGTCAGTTTTTTAAAGAATAAATAAAATGGATAAACAGCTAGCTAGATAAATAAAGAAGAAAACAGAGCAGATACAAATAAATAAACAAAATCAGAAATAAGGGGACATTATCACTGACTGAACAAAATTAAAAAAATAAAAATAAAAACCCAGAGACTACTACAAACACCTATATGCACATAAGAAAGAAAACTTAGAAGAAATACGTAAATTTCAGGAAACATACAACCTCCAAAGACTGAAAGGAATATATTAAATCCCTGAATGAAACAATAATGAATTTTGAAATTGAATCAGTAATAAAAAGCCTACTAACCAGAAAAAGCCCAGGATTAGAAGGATTTACAGCCAAATTCTACCAGATATATACATAAGAGCTGGTACTATTTCTACTAAAACTATTCCAAAAAATTTAGGAGTACGTACTCCTCCTAAACCATTCCTTGAGGCCAGCAGCATCCTAATAACAAAACCTGGCAGAGATACAACAAAAAATAAAATTTAATGCTAATATTTTTGACAAACATAGATGCAGAAAGTATCAACAAATGGTAACAAACTAAATTCAGCAGCACATCAAAAAGAAAATCCACCATGATCAAGTGGGCTTTATCACTAGAATGCAAGGTTGGTTCAATATATGCAAATAAATAAATGTGATTTACCACATAAACAAAACTAAAAACAAAAAAACATAGAATTACCTTGATGCAGAAAAGGCTTTTGATAAAATTTATCATTTCTTTTTGTTAAAAGCCCTTAACAAACTAGACTTTGAAATAACATACCACAAAGTAATGAGTGAATGAGAGTCATCTAGGACAAACCCACAGCCAACATGATACTGAATGAGCAAAACCTAGAAATATTCCCTTTGAAAGCTGGCACAAGAGAAGGATGCTGTCTCTCACCATTCTTATTTAACATAGTACTGGAAATCTTGTCCAAAGCAATCAGGCAAGAGAAATCAAAGGCAGTTAAAAAGGGAAAAGGTGAGATCAAACTATCTCTGTTTGTAGACAATGTGATTCTATATTTAAAAAAACTCAACTGTGTCTTCCAAGAAGCATCTTGATCTCATAAACAACTGCAATAAAGTTTCAGGATACAAAAATCAATGTACAAAAAAATAGTAGCATTCCTACACACCAACAACATCCAAGCTGAGAGCCAAATCAAGAGCCCAATTCTATTTATAATAATAACAAAAATAATAAAATACCTAGGAATGAAGCTAACAAGGGAGGTGAAAGGTGTTTACAATGAGAATTATAAAACATTGCTTTTTAAATTTTTTTTATTTTAGACAATTTTATTTTTCCAAATTTGTTATTTATCAGGAGTGACTGAAATAAAAAATATAATTGAGTCCCATCATCATCATCATCATGGAAATGGCTTTAAGAGAAAACTGGTCAGATGAATATTATTGCTTCCCATTTTCAACCAGTAAATAATTGCCACAGATAAATTGACAGCCAGGAGTCTGCCGAGAATGCTCAAGATACATTATATGATACAACATGACTGTTCACAGGGGGAAATTCCCAGGTAATAACTTATGTGTATTTCTTGATTTTATCATACAAGACAAGTACAAAAGCACCACCCATGCCTCTGAGAACATTGGACCATGCACCCTTGAAGAAAGCTTTCCCTCCTTCATCACTAGCAATCTTCCTCCAGCAGTCAAGTGTGCCTGTGTACATGATGTCAGTTCCTTTGTACCCCGACTGCATCATCATGCAGCAGCGAACAGTGTCAAATGGATAGGAAGTCAACCCAGCAACAGCAGTGACAGTCTGTGTGATCATCCAGCTGATAACAATGTGAATGTTCTTGGGATCTGGAAGCATTCCTTTTGCAGTGTCATAGATACTGAAGTATGCAGCTTGGTAGATGATAATACCCTGCACAGACACGTTAAAGCCTTGCTACAGGCCCTTAATCCCATCAGATTTGTAGATCTTAACAAGGCGGTCACCAAGGCCTTGGAATTCCCTTTCAGCTCCAGCTTTACCCACATCTGCTGCTAGTTGGGTACGGGCAAAATCAAGAGGGTACATAAAACACAAGGATGTGGCCCTAGCAGCACCGCCTGATGCCAGATTCCCTGCAAAGTAGCGCCAAAACTGGGTCCTCTTGTCCACACCACCCAGGAAGATCTGCTTGTATTTATCTTTGAAGGTGAAGTTAAGAGCCTGGGTGGGGAAGTATCTGATGACATTGGCCAGGTTACCACGCCAGAAGGACAGGACTCCCTGCTTTTTGGGAATACGGACCACACAGTCTATAAAGCCCTTGTATTGCTTATCTGTGGTGATCTGCTTGCTGGCATGCGTACCTGCAGCAGCAGCTAGACCCGCTCGATGGGCACTACCGCTGTCTTGGAGATGGCTGCGGCCACTCCACCTACCAGGAAGTCCTTGGCGAAGGACATAGTGGCATCTGTCATGTTGAAAGGAAAGAGGAGGCAGGCTGCTACAGGATGGGACTGGGCCGGGAATCACCTTTGACTCCGGGGCTGCGAGGAAAACATTGCTTAAAAAATCATGGATGACAGGCCAGGCATGGTTGCGTATGCCTGTAATCCCAGCAATTTGGGAGGCCAAGGTGGGTGGGTCATCTGAGGCCAGGAGTTTGAGACCAGCCTGGCCAACATGGCAAAACCCCATCTCTACTAAAAAGATGGAAAATTAGCTGGGCATGGTGGTCGGCACCTGTCAGCACTTGGGAGGTTGAGGCAGCATTTCTTGAGCCAGGGAGGCAGAAGCTGCAGTGAGCTAATATTGCACCACTGCACTCCAGTCTAGTCAACAAGAGTGAAA
>NW_016107727.1:62852-73987 GCF_001604975.1 Cebus imitator | reverse complement strand
AGATGACAAAAATAAATGAAAAGCATTCCTTGCTCATAGAAAGAATCAATATTGTAAAATGCCCATATCGCCAAAAACAATTTACAGATTCAGTGGTATTTCTATCAAACCACCAATGATATTTTTCACAGAAATATAAAAATGTATTTTAAAATTTATGTGAAACCACAAAAGAGCTCTAATAATGAAGGCAATCCTAAGCAAGAAGAACAATGATGGAGGTATCACATTATCCAGCTTCATACTATACTACAAGGCTACAGTAATCAAAGCAGGATGATACTGGTAATAAAAGCCAAGTAGACAAATGAAACAGAATAGGGAGGATAGAAACAATACTTCTTACCTTTGACAACCATCTTATCTTTGACAAAGCCCATCAAAATAAGAAATGGGATAAAGACTCCTCTTTCAATAAATGAACTGGCCAGCTCTATGCAGAAGATTGAAACTGGGTCCCTTCCTCACACCACATACAGAAATCAAGTCAAGATAGATTAAAAACTTAAATATAAAACCTAAAATTATGAAAACTCTGGAAGATAACCTAGGAAATACCATTCAAAACATAGAACATGGCAATGATTTCATTACAAAGATGTTTAAAAACAATTGCAACAAAAACAAAAATAGACATGTGAGACCTAACTAAATTAAAGAGCTTGAGGTATCAAGATAAACTATCAAAAGTGTAAACAACATACAGAATGAGAGAAAATATTTGCAAACTATGCATTCAAAAAAGATCTAATATCTGATCACTTCTGCTTAGGGGTGGACACACCCCAAGCCTGTAGCGGGAGTTGGAGGTTTTGCAGTGAATAAACCAGACTAAGAGCAAAGCTGCTTCAATCCTAGAAACATGGCATCATTTTTGTCCTCCAAAGAAATGGCAGGTATTATAAATCTTTCAGCCTCAATGGCTGGACAGCGAACATAGGCCAAAGAGGGCAAACCGAGGTGAGGCGGGCTGCTGCTCCATCCAGGAAGTGCATCTGATTGGAGGATTGGGGATTTCCCCATTCTGGCACACCAGTCCAGCTACTGTGCTTCTAACAAAGCCTATGCAATCCACAGACCAGGATATTTTTGTCCAGCTGAAAAGTGCCCAAATTACCTGCACAGAGTTAAATAGCAGCCTCAGCAGGTACTGTGGATTGTTGGCACAGATCTAGGCAGATGCATTGTCCGGCTCCGAGATCCTGCAAGACAGAGCTACTGGCCCCCCAGAGAGAGGTGGTGCTAAAAGCAGGGAGACAAGCAACAGGCTGGGGGTCCCTCCCTCCACAAAGCCCAGCAGGCCAAAGCTCTTTCATTTGAAAGTTTCACAGCCAGTACATCAGTTCAAGCTCAACTCGGAAGGATTGAGCTCAGTGAGGGGAATGGCCTCCACCATTACAGAGGTGGGTCTAATCTCCTTGTGTAAACAAAGGACACAGGAAGCCTACACAGCAGCCAGACTGAGTCTGTGGCAGCCCAGCAGCGCCTCTACAGGTAAACAAGCAACAGACTGCATAATCAAGCCTCTCCCTGATATCAAAGCTAGATAAATCCACGAAGATGGGAAGAAACCAGTGCAAAAAGGGTGAAACCTTAAAGGTCAGAATGTCTCTCCTCCTCCAAGGGATCACAACTCCTCACCAGAAAAGAGACAAAACAGAATGGAGAAAGAATTTGATGAATTGACAGATGCAGGCTTCAGAAGGTGGGTAATAACAAACTTCTCTAAGCTAAATAAACATGTTCCAACCCAATGCAAAGAAACTAAAAACTCTGAAAAAAGTTTAGATGAGTTGCTAACTAGAATAACCAGCTAAGAGAACAACATAAATGACTTGATGAAGCTGAAATCACAGCACAAGAACTTCACTAAGCATACACAAGTTTCAATAGCCTAATCGATCAAGCAGAAGAAAGGATATCAGAAATTGAACATCAACTCAGTGAAATTAAAGAAGAAGGCAAGACTAGAGAAAAAAAGGAGTGAAAATTAATGAACAAAGCCTCCAAAACATATGGGATTATGTGAAAAGACCTAATCTACACTTGATTGGTATACCTGAATATGACAGGGAGAATGAATCCAAGTTGGAAAACATTCTTCAGGATATTATCCAGGTGAACTTCCCCAACCTAGAAAGGAAAGCCAAATTCAAATCCTGGAAATACAGAGAACACCACAAAGGTATTCCTCAACAAGAGCAACCCAAGTCACATAATCATCAGATTCACCAGGCTTGAAATGAAGGAAAAAATGCTAAGGGCAGACAGAGAGAAAGGCCAGGTTACCCACAAAGGGAAGCCCATTAGACTCACAGTGGATCTCTCAGCAGAAACCCTACAAGCCAGAAGAGAATGGGGGGCCAATATTTAACATCTTTAAAGAAAAGAACTTTCAACCCAGAATCTCCTATCCAGCCAAACTAAGCTTCATAAGTGAAGGAGAAATAAAATCCTTTATGGACAAACAACTACTGAGAGACTTCATCACCACCAGACCTGCCTTATAAGAGCTTCTGAAGGAATCCCTAAACATGAAATGGAACAGCCAGTACCAGCCACTCCAAAAACATACCAAATGTTAAAGACCAATGATGCAATGAAAAGCTGCATCCGCTCACAGGCAAATAAATAAATAAATAAATAAGGAATAAAATGGCAGGATCAATTTCACACATAACTACATTACAAGTAAATGATCTAAATACCTTAATTAAAAAACACAAAGTGGCAAACTGGATAAAAAGTCAAGACCCATCAGTGTGCCATATTAAGGAGACCCATCTCATGTGCAAATACACATATAGACTCAAAATAAAGGTATGGAAAATGATTTACCAAGCAAATCAAGAGGAAGAAAAGCAGAGGTTACAATCCTTGTCTCTGATAAAATTGACTTCAAACCGACAAATATCAAAAGAGACAAAGAAGGGCGTTACATAATAGTAAAAGTATCAATGCAACAAGAAGAGCTAACGATCCTAAATATATACGCACCCAATACAGGAGCACCAGATACATAGAGCAAGTTTTTAATCACCTCCAAAAAGACTTAGGCTCCCACACAATAATAGCTGGAGACTTTAACAATCCACTGTCAATATTGGACAGATCAATGAGACAAAAAAATCAACAAGGATATCCAGGACTTGAACTCATATCTGGACCAAGCATTCCTAATAGACATTGACAGAACTCTCCAACCCAAATCAACAGAATATACATTCTTCTCAGCACCACATAGCACTTACTCTAAAATTGACCACATAATTGGAAGTAAATCACTCCTCAGCAAATGCAAAGAAATGGAAATCATAAAGAACATTCTGTCAGACCACATTGCAATCAAATTAGAACTCAGGATTAAGAAACTCACTCAAAACTGCACAACTACATGGAAACTAAACAACCTGCTCCAGAATGTCTACTGGATAAATAAGAAATTAAGGCAGAAATGAAGACATTAATACTTCAAAACCAATGAGAACGAAGACACAATGTATCTGAATCTTTGGGACACATTTAAAGCAGTGTCTAGAGGGAAATTTATAGAAATAAATGCCAACATGAGAAGTGAGAAAAAATATAAAATCGACACCTTATCATCAATATTGAAAGAGCTAGAGGAGCAAGATCAAAAACACTCAAAAGCTAGAAGAAGACAAGAAATAACTGAGATCAGAGCAGAGCTGATGGAGATAGAGACACAAAAAACCTTCAAAAAATCAATAAAACCAAGCTGTTTTTTGAAAGAAATCAAGAAAATAGACAGCCCACAAGCCAGGCTAATAAAAACGAAAAGAAAGAAGAATCAAATAGACGCAAAAAAATGTGATAAAGGAGATATCACCAAAGAAGCCACAGAAATACAAACCACCATCAGAGATTACTACAAACAACTCTATGCACATAAATCAACAAATCCAGAAGAAATTGATAAATTCTCAGACACGTACACACTCCCAAGACTAAACTAGGAAGAAGTTAAATCCCTGAATAGATCTATAACAAGTTCTGTAGTTGAGGTGGCAATTAATACCCTACCAATCAAAAAAAGTCCAGGTCCATATGCGTTTACAGTCGAATTCCACCAGGGGTACAAAAAGGAGCTGGTACCATTCCTTCTGAAATTATTCCAAACAATATAAAACGAGAGAATCCTCCCTAATTCGTTTAACGAGACCAACATCATCCTGATACCAAAACCTGTCAGAGTTTCATCTAAAAAATAAAACTTCAGGCCAATATCCACGATGAACATAGATGCAAAAGTCTTCAACAAAATACCTGCAAACTGAATGCAACAGCACATCAAAAAGTTTATCCATCACGATCAAGTACGCTTCATCTCAGGGATGCAAGCCTGGATCAACAAACTTAAATCTATTTACATAATTCATCACATAAACAGAACCAAAGAGAAAAACCACATGATCATCTGAATAGATGCAGAAAAGTCCTTTGACAAAATTCAGCAGCTCTTTATGCTAAAACCTCTCAATAAACTAGGTATTAATTGAACATATCTCAAAATAAATTTACAACAAACCCACAGCCAAAATCATACTGAATGGGCAAAAACGGGAAGTATTCCCTTTCAAAACTGGCCCTAGACAAGGATGCTCTCTCTCACCATTTCTATTCAATGTAGTATTGGAAGTTCTAGCCAGAGAAATAGGCAAGGAAAAGAAATAAAGGATATTCAGTTAGGAAAGGAGGAAGTCAAATTGTCTATATTTGCAGACAACACAATTGTGTATTAGACCCCATTGTCCCAGCCAAAAATCTCCTTAAACTGATAAGCAACTTCAGCAAAGTCTCTGGATACAAAATCAATGTGCAGAAATCACAAGCATTCCTATACATCAATTACAGACAAACAGAGAGCCAAATCATAAGTGAACTCCCATTCACAATTGCTACAAAGAGAATAAAATACATAGGAATACAACTAACAAAGGATGTGAAGGACCTCTTCAAGGAGTACTACAAACTGTTGCTCAAGAAAATAAGAGAGGACGTAAACAAATGGAAAAACAATCCATGTTCATGCTTAGAGAGAATCAATATCTTGGCCTCGTTGATATTGATATTAATCAATATCAATAACGGCGATACAGCCCAAAGTAATTTATAGATTCAATGCTATCCCCATCAAGCTAGCATTGATCTTCACAGAACTGGAAAAAAAACAACTTAAATTTCATATGGAACCAAAAGAGCCTGCATAGCCAAGGAAATCCTAAGCAAAAAGAACGAAGCTTGAGGCCTCACGTTACTTGACTTCAAACTATATTACAAGCCTACTGTAATCAAAACAGCATGGTGCTGTTACCAAAACAGAGATATAGACAAGTGAAATGGGACAGAGGTCTTGGAAGAAACGTCAGACATCTATAACCATCTTATCTTCGACAAACCTGCCAAAAAACAATGGGGAAATTATTCCTTGTTAATAAGTCATCTTGGGAAAACTGGCTAGCCATGTGCAGAAAGCTGAAACTGGACCGTTTTCTTACACCCTACACTAAAATTAACTCCAGATGGATTAAATATTTAAACATAAAACCTAATACCATAAAATCCTAGAAGAAAACCTAGGCAAAAACCTTCAGGACATAGGCATAGGCAAGGACATCATGACTAAAACATCAAAAGCAATGGCAACAAAAGTGAAAATAGACAAATGGGACCTAGTTAAACTTAAGAGTTTCTGCACTGCAAAAGAAACAGTCATTAGAGTGAATCGGCAACCCACAGAATGGGAAAAATTTTATGCAAATTACCCATCTAACAAACACCTAATACCCAGTATCTACAAAGGATTAAAGTTGATTTACAAGAAAAAAAAACAAACAAGTCCATTCAAAAGTGTGCAAAATATATGAATAGACACTTTTCAAAAGAAGAAATTTATGAGGCCAATGAAAACATGAAAAAATCCTCATCATCACTGGTCATCAGAGAAATGCAAATCAAAACCACATAGAGATACCATCTCATGCCAGTTAGAATGGCAATTATTAAAAAATCAGGAGACAGCAGATGCTGGAGAAGATGTGGAGAGAAAGGAACAATTTTACACTGTTGGTGGGAGTGTAAATTAGTTCAACCATTGTGGAAGACAGAGTGGCGATTCCTCAAAGATCTAGAAATAGAAATTCTATTTGACCCAGCAATCTCATTACTGGGTATATACCCAAAGGATTATAAATTTTTTTATTATAAAGACACACGCACACATATGTTCATTTCAACACTTTTTACAATAGCAAAGACCTGGAACCAACCCAAATGCCCATCAATGATAGACTGGACAAAGAAAATGTGGCACATATACACCATGGAATACATGTAGTCATAAAAAATGATGAGTTCATGTTATTTGTAGGGACATGGATGAACCTGGAAACCATCATTCTCAACAAACAGACACAAGAACAGAAAACCAAATACCACATGCTCTCAATCAGAGTGAATATTCAACAATGAGAACACATGAGCACAGGAAGGGGAACATCACACACTGGGGTCTGTTGTGGGGATGATAAGCGAGGGACAGCCTGGAGTTGGGAGGTTGGGGAGGGATAACATGGGGAGAAATGCCAGATAGGGATGACAGAGGGATGGAGGCAGCAATCCACATTTCCATGTGTGTACCTACGCAACAATCCTGCATGATCTGCACGTGTACCCCAGAACATAAAGTACAATAAAAAAGTAAATAAATAATAAACATATAGATCTAATATCCGGAATCCATAAAGAATTTAAACAAATCAACAAGCAAAAAGGAACAACTCTAATAAAAAGTAGGCAAATAACACAAATAGACACTTTACAAAAGAAAACATACACATGGATCACGAGCACATGAAAAAACACACAACATCACTAATCACTCTAGAAATTCAAATCAAAATCACAGTGAGATGCTGTCTCACACCAGTCAGAACAGCTATTCTTAAAATGTCAAAAAAAAAAAAAATAACAGAATCTGTGGAGGTTGTGGAGAAAGGGGAACACTTACACTGAAGGTGAGAATGTAAGTTTATTCAACCATTGTGTAAAGCAATTTGGTGATATCTCAACAAAACTCAAAGCAGAGTTACCATTTAACCCAGCAATTTCATTATAAGCGACATACCCAAAGGAATATAAATTTTTCTATCATAAAGACACAGGCAAATGCATGTTAATTGCAGAACTCTTCATAATAGCAAATATATGGAATCAACCTAGATGCCCATCAACAGGAGACTGGATAACAAAAATGTGGTACATATAAACCATGGAATATTACAGAACCATAAGAAAGAATGAGATTATGTCATTTGCAACAACATGGATGGAGCTGGAGGCCATTAACCCAAGTGAACTAACACAGGAAAAGAAAATTAAATACTGCATGTCCTCATAAGTGGAAACAAAACATTGAATACATATGGACTCAAAGAAGGAAACAACAGACACTTGGCTCTACTTGAGTATGGAAGAGAGGGAGGAGGGTGAGAATAAAAAAAAACACTACATACTGAGTACTATGCTTATTACATGCAGAATGAAATAACATGTACACTTAACTTCTGTGACACAGTATTTATCTATATAACAACCCTGCATATGTACCCTTGAACCTAATATAAAAATCTAAAAAGAAACTAATAACTTACTGTTGACTGAGAGCCTTATCAATAATGTGAATAGCAAGTTAACACATATTTTTTTCTGTATTTACATAGAATATTGTCAATGTTATATGTATTGTATGCATTATTCTCGCAATAAGGCTAGAGAAAAGAAAATTTTATTAATAAATCATAAGAAAGATAAAATATATTTTCTATTCATGAAGTGGAAGTGAATCATCACAAAGGTCTTTATATTTATGGTCTTCATGTTGAATAGATTTAGGAGGAAGAAGAGAAGTTGGTCATGCTTTCTCAGGTATAGCAGAGGTAGAAGATATGGAGAATATGGAAGGGGAGAAAATAGATATTTACTGAAAAAATTCATGTGTAAGTGGACCCATGCAGCTCAAGCCCATGTTGCTCAAGGGTCAACTGTAATTTCCGTACAAGTAAATTCATTTACAAATTTTGCAAGGGCTTTAGCCTCAAGGTTTTACTCTTACAGTTTCTTCTGCCAGAAATGCCCCTCTGTATTTCTACTCCTGCATTTTATATGTTTAGCACCTTCTAATTCTTCAAATTTTAACTTAAATATCATCTACTTTGAAAGAATTTTTCTGTTTATAATATCTAAAATATTCCCACTTCCTTATGTTTTACTTTAACAGTTATATCTTCTTTGTAGTTATTATGATTTATAATTATTCTATGTTATTATTTACTTTTTTGTTTTCTGAATTCTCAGAAAACTCCATAAAGACAGAGACTTGGTCTATTTTGTTAACCATTGTGTTCACAATACCCCTACAAGTGCCTGAGACGTAGTAGGTGCTTAATAAATATTGATCTAACTAATGAATAAAAAGGGATTCAAAAAGCAGTAAACCTAGAAAGGGCCTCATTCTTTTGGGCTAAAATTTTGCATATTTTGAAACCTAAAGAAAAAATACAATTTTCATAATTGGTACTGTATGATGAGGAAATTTCTAGATCATGTCATTTGTTCCTTTTTAATAACACTTTGCAATCTTGTCATAGCTAATTCCATTAAAGCAGTTCTCAGCCCAGGATATATGTTATTTCAAACATGCAAAAAATTAATTGTGTACTGTTCACAGATGGTCAATCTTCAGTTCATTTACAATAAATACTTATTTTTAAAGTACAGAAGATTGATCCTTTAATATATTAACATGACATGGTGTCAATTATGTTAACTTAAAACTCTAATAAAGTTTTGTAACAGAGCAAATAAAGCTTTAGCTCATGATTTCCACCTGTCACATAATAAAGAAAATTACTCAATAGGTATTCTTTTCAGATTTATCCCCTTCCCACTTTGTTTTGCCAACAGAAGAATTTTAGACTTGTGTCTAAGTTTAAAGCCTCTAATTTTTTCTTTCACAAATTCTTCCTTATATTTGACTATAACAAAACCTAGGCATTTTTCCTCTTGAATGCTACTTATTTCTTTATTTTCCAAAGTACTCTACAACTGAAAATTTCTTTCAGCACAGTTTTGGTGGCAAGAAACGTCACCCCACAAAATGCAACAGTTTGGTATGTTTTAATTTCCACATAGTGGACTAACCATATTTTTTACTCTTCATTCTTTCTTAAACCCCTGTGAAATGATAGGAAGTAAAAAATTACAAAGAAATAATTATATAACAGTGAAAGTTAATAAGTACATATTAACAGGCTAGGTAGGGCAGAGCATGTACACAAGTGTGGAGAAAAGATCCAATATTTCCAGAGGAACGCCAGAGAAGATACAGGCAAGTAAAAAGCACAGGTTTATTTAATAAGGAAAGTGAATAAATCAACTGCACAGGACTTGGGTTCCAAGTGTGATATATGATATACTTGAATAAAGATATCCTCATCCTGTCACTTGAAGGACTCCCACAATCTACTCCACAATGTACTGGTAAGACTCCCCACAAATACACCCCAAGTGAAACCTTGCAAAGTAACACATCTTTCCAATCTACAAAGAGCCCATACTCACGCTTCACATTAAGGAAAAAGGCCAACTGTGGACACAGATCTATGCACACAAAAACAAAGATAAACCATCAACTACTTACAAAAAAATCATTCTTAAATATGAACAGACAACTATCAGGAAATAAAATAAACGAATGTAATATCTGACAATAAAAATTAACTGGGCATCGTGATTGATGCCTGTAATCCCAGGACTTTGGAAAGCTGAGACAGGCAGATCACTTGAGGGCAGAAGTTTGAGACCAGTCTGGCCAACATTGGGAAACACTGTTTCTACTAAACATACAAAAATTAGCTGGGCTGGTGGTACCTGCCTGTAATCCCAGCTACTCCAGAGGCTGAGGCACAAGAATCACTTGAACCTGGGAGGCAGAGGTTGCAGTCAGTTGAGATCACGCCACTGAACTCCAGCCTGGTGTGACAGAGAGAGAAGTGACTGATCAATTTCAAGGGATTCTCAGTATGATGCACATCTGGTTTATCATCATCAACAATGGTGTCCAGAATGCAGTGGAACGACACATTTCAAGGTTTTAAAAATAAGCCCAAACAATAAATGATGAATTCTATATCTAGCAAAAATACCCTTTTAAGCATGGAGGAGAAATTAAGACATTCCTCGATAAAAAAAAAGCTGAGGGAGTTTGTTTCTATAAGACATGCTCTGCAAGCATAGTAAATGAAGTCCTTCAGGCTGAAATAAAAGGACAGTGAACAGTAACTTAAAACTATATGAAAAACTATATAAATCATCAGTAAGACAACTATGTGGGTAAGTATAACACATAGTATTATAATTTTAGTTTTCAGTTCCTCCCATTTTTTCTCATATAATACAAAAACTAGCTAAGCTGAAGGTACATGTCTCTAATCCCAGCTACTCAGCTGGCTGAGGCATGAGAATTGCATGAATCTGGGAGGCAGAGGTTGCATTGAGCCGAGATCATGCCACTGCACTCCAACTTGGGCAATAGAATAAGACTCTGTCTCAAAATAATAGTAATAATAATTCTATAAAGAGAAAAAAAGACAGAAAAATTAACACAGTATGAAGTGACAACATGAATTGGTGGAGAAGTAAACTTCAAACTCCCATTTCTTTACAGAAACAAACAAAAAAAATAACCAACTGTCATATTCAAATATCAGAAATATAAAAAAAGTCAAATATTTATAGCCACCAAGAAAAGCCAAATCAAAAAATGTAACTTTAAAATTTTTGTGGTTTTATACTTGCTCTTGTCTCACCCAATTTCTGGATCAGTGATAGTCTGAAAGATGACAACCTACATCCTCAGTGTGGGACCTTGGTTCCTGGTTCCTGAGAGAGCAGAGTAGACCATATTAACAAATTATTTGGTTTTTTCTAACTCATCTGGGGGATACTTGAAGAAAAAAAAACAACAAGATAATAATCTTTGATCTCCCTTACTGGGTACCCTCTTAGGGTAGAAAAGTGACAGACATTGCTCAAAAACATTGCAAAGTGATTGG
>NW_016107727.1:33824-60662 GCF_001604975.1 Cebus imitator | reverse complement strand
TGGTTCCATATGAAGTTTAAGGTGGTTTTTTCCAGTTCTGTGAAGAAGGTCATTGGTAGCTTGATGGGGATAGCATTGAACCTGTAAATTACTTTGGGCAGTATGGCCATTTTCACAACATTGATTCTTCCTAACCATGAACATGGAATGTTTCTCCATCTGTTTGTGTCCTCTCTTATTTCACAAATGTTTTAAATAATCTCACTTAATATGTCCATAGAGCTAGAGGAAATCTATTTGAAACGAATTAAATTATGTATGAACAAAATTAGGTTATTGTTTAAGAGATAAAAATTATAGAAATAATTAAAAACTGTAGAGCTGAAAAGTACAATAACCAAAATGAAAAAATTACTAGAAAATTTTAGGAACAGATTTAAGTAGGCAGAAGAAAGAATCAGCGTATATAAAGATTAAGCCAAATGAACTTTTTAAATCTGAGGGACAGAAAAAACAGTGCAAGGGACTTGTAGCATACCATCAATCAGACCAACATATACATTTACAGAAGTCTCAGAAGGAGAAGAGAAAATTAGAAATTCAGAAGGAGTATTTTAAGAACTAATGATGGGTAACCTCCCAAATTCAATGAAAGGCGTAAACTACGTATGAAATAGCCCAACAAATTCCAAGCAAATTAAATTCAAAAAGATCCATACTGAGATACCTTATTGTCAAATTTTTGAAAGATGTAAAACAAAAAGAGAATCTGAAATCATAA
This sequence comes from Cebus imitator, assembly GCF_001604975.1. Lineage (NCBI taxonomy): Eukaryota > Metazoa > Chordata > Mammalia > Primates > Cebidae > Cebus > Cebus imitator. The sequence continues at coordinate 59,941 of NW_016107727.1, read as the reverse complement.
TGAGACTGTACACAAAGAAATTCCTATAAAGAGAAAAACAAGACTAAAAATTAACACTGTATGAAATGACAACAGGAATTGGTGAAGTAATAACTTTCAAACTCCTGTTTCTTTACAGAAACATCAAAAAATAACCAGAAACCATCATATAGGCTGAGGGTCTGGACAGAACAAAAAGACAAAGAAGAGGTAAGTTTTCATTCTGAATTCCGGAGCTAGGACACCCTTCTTCTCTTGTCCTTGATCATCAGAACTATAGGCTCTCTGCGTTTGAATTCCAGGACCTATAGTAGCAAATCCCCAGGGTCTCAGGCCTTTGGACTCAGGCCTTTGGATGGAGAGTTTTTATACCATCAGCTTTCTTAATTCTTTAGCTTACAGACAGCCTATCTTGGGACATATCAGCCTCTATAATTACATAAACTAATCCCCCTAACTAATCCCCTTTCATCTATCTATCTATCTATCTATCTATCATCTATCATATTGCTTCTGTTTCTCTGAAGAACCCCATTAATACAAATATATATGTAGAAAATCTGAAAAAAAAATACTATCAAAGGTAACTTAACAACATATGAAATGCAGCAAACCACAATGGCACGTGTATACCAATGTAACAAACACGGACATTCTGCACAAGTACCCCAGAACTTAAAGTAAAAAAAAAAAAAGAAAGAAATTATACACCATGATCTGGTGGGGTTTATCTTAGGAAAGTAAGTGTCATTGAATTTCCAAAACAATCCATGTAATGCATCACTGGCATAGATTGAAGGAACAATGATTATATAAATTGATGTAGAAAACACATTTGATTAAATCAAACACATTTACATAATAAATACATTCTATAAACTAGGGATATAAAGAAACTTTCACAATATGATAAAAACCATATATATATATATATATATATATATGAAAAGTCCATAGCTAACATCATACTCAATGGAGAAAGACTGAAATCTTTCTCCTTAAGATAAGGAACCAACAAGGACATTTGTTTTCACAACTTACATTTAATATACACTATAAATTCTGGGCAGAGCAATTAGACAAATAAAATTAATTAATTAATTTATATATTATATTATATATTAATTATATTATATATATATTATATTATATATTAATTAATTAATAACAGGTTTCCAAATCAGAACATAATTGTAAAACTATATTTTCAGATAGCATGCTCTTATTTCTAGTAAGCCCTGAAAAGTACACTAAAAACTGTTAGATCTCATCAATAAATCCAACAAAATTACAGCATACAAAATCAACGCATAAAAATTAGCCTCATTTCTACACAACAGTGTAAATAATCTAAAAAAGAGAGTTTAAAAATCAATTTAAAATATCTTCAAAAATACTTGGGAATCAATTTAATCAAAAAGCAAAATGCTTACATATTAAAAATTATAAAACATTTTTGAAATAAAATTAAAAAGAAAAATTATGAAAGAAATTTTTTGTTTATAATTTGAAGGTTTAATACTGTTAAGATATCAATACTACATAGAGTAATCTAGAGACTCAATGTAAGCCTCATCAAAATCCTAATAATGTAATTTTGTGAAGAAATGTAAAAACCCATCATGAAGCTCATATGGAATCGAAACGGATCTTGAATGACCAAAAGAATCTTATAAAAGAACAAAGATTAAGGACTCACACTTTCAGATATCAAAACTTGCATTCAAAGGTAGATATAGTACTCCAAACCATGTGTAACTGGCATAAGGACATACATACAGACTAATAGAATTGAACTGAAAGCCCAGAAAAAGTCCTCACATATATGGTCACAAGACTTTTGACAAAAATGCCATTTCCAATAACTTAGGAAATAAAATAATTTTAAAAAGAAGTGCTGGGAAAACTAGATAAATCAAAATATGAATGATGGATGTTTAGTTTTATTGTATATAAAATAAACTCAAAATGAATTGAAAAACTCTAAATTAGCTACTAGTCAACATTGGACTCCTAGAAGACTTAAAGGAAAGCATAGTGGAAAATCTGCATTACATTGTGTGTGTGTGTGTGTGTGTGTGTGTGTGTGTGTAATTGCACTTTAGGTTCTGGGGTACATGTGCAGATCATGCAAGATTGTTGCATAGGTACATGCATGGCAATGTTGTTTGCTGTCTCCACCCCCCGTCACCTATATCTGGCATTTCTCCCCATGTTATCCCTCCCCAACCTCCCTGCCCCCACTGTCCCTTCCCTAGTCCCGCCCAACAGACCCCAGTGTATGATGCTCCCCCCCATGTCCATGTGTTGTCATTGTTGTACACCCACCTATGAGTGAGAACATGTGGTGTTTGTTTTTCTGTTCTTATGTCAGTTTGTGTAGATTGATGGTTTCTAGATTCATCCAAGTCCCTACAAAGGACACGAACTCATCTTTGTTTATGACTGCATAGTATTCCACGGTGTATATATGCCACATTTTCCTTGTCCAGTCTATCATCGATGGGGAGTTGGGCTGGTCCCAGGACTTTGCTATTGTAAACAGTGCTGTAATGAACATATGTGTGCATGTGTCTTTATAACAGAACAATTTACAATCCTTTGGATATGTGCCCAGTAATTGGATTGCTGGGTCAAATGGAATTTCTATTTCTAGGTCCTTGAGGAATGGCCACATTGTCTTCCGCAATGGTTGAACTAAAGAAATTGCATCAACTAATGGACAAAACAACAAAATGGCAGAATCAAATTCACACATAACAATATTATCCTTAAATGTAAATGGGCTAAATGCCCCAATCAAAAGACACAGACTGGAAAATTGGATGAAAAGTCAAAACCCATCAGTGTGCTGTATACAGGAAACCCATCTCACATGCAAAGACACACATAGGCTCATAATAAAGGGATGGAGGAACATTTATCAAGCAAATGGAGAGAAAAAAAAAGTAGGAGTTGCAATCCTAGTCTCTGGTAAAATAGACTTTAAACCAACAAAAATTTGAAGAGACAAAGAAGGACATTACATAGTGGTAAAAGGATCAATGCAATAACATGAGGTAAGGAACCTAAAGATATACACATCCAATACAGGAGCACCCAGATACATAAAGCAAGTTCTTAATGACCTACAAAGAGACATAGACTCCCACACAATAATAGGGGGAGACTTTAACACTCCACTGTCAATATTAGACAGATCAACCAGACAGAAAATTAACAAGGATATCCAGGACTCAGATCTGGACCAAGCAAACTGAATAGACATCTACAGGACTCTCCACCTCAAATCCACAGAATATACATTCTTCTCAGCACCCCATCATGCTTACTCTAAAATTGACCACATAATTAGAAGTAAATCACTCCTCAGCAAATGCAAACAAATGAAAATCATTACAAACAGTCTCTCAGACCACAGTGCAATAAAATTAGAATTCAGGATTACGAAACTAACTCAGAACTGCACAACTTCATGGAAACTCAACAACTGGCTCTTGAATGTTGACTGGCTAAACAATGAAATGAAGGCAGAAATAAAGATGTTCTTCAAAACCAAAAGGAATGAAGAAAAAATGTACCAGAATCTCTGGGACACATTTAAAGCAGTGTCTACAGGAAATTTTATAGCAATAAATGCCCACATGAGAAGCAAGGAAAGATTTAAAATTGACATCATATCACCAAAATTAAAAGAGCTAGAGGAGCAAGATCAAAAAAAAAACTCAAAAGCAAGCAGAAGACAAGAAATAACTAAGATCAGAGCAGAACTGAAGGAGATAGAGACACAAAAATCCCTTCAAAAAAATCAATAAATCTGGGAGCTGTTTTTTTGAAAAGATCAACAAAATAGACTGCTAGCCAGATTAATAAAAAAAGAAAGGAGAGAAGAATCAAATAGATGCAATAAAAAATGGTAAAGGGGATATCACTACAAATTCCACAGAAATACAAACTACCAACAGCAATTACTAAAAACAACTCTATGCACATAAACCAGAAAACCTTAAAGAAATGGATAAATTTCTGGACACCTGCACCCTCACAAGCCTAAACCAGGAAGAAGTTGAAATCCTGAATAGACCGATAATTAGGGCTGAAGTTAAGACAGCAATTAATAGCCTACCAACCAAAAAAAGCCCAGGTCCAACTGGGTTCACAGCTGAATTCTACCAAACATGAAAAGAGGAGCTGGTACCACTCCTTCTGAAACTATTCCAAACAATCCAAAAAGAGCAAATCCTTCCCAAATCACTTTATGAGACCAACATCATCCTGATACCAAAATCCAGCAGAGACTCAACAGAAAAAGAAAACTTCAAGCCAATATCAATGACAAACATATATGAAAAAATCTTTAATAAAATACTAGCAAATGTATTGCAACAGCACATCAGAAAGCTTAGCCATCACGATCAAGTAGGCTTAGTCCCAGGGACACAAGGCTGGTTCAGCATACGCAAGCCTATAAACATAATCCACCACATAAACAGAACCAAAGACAAAAACCACATTATTATCTCAATAGATGCAGAGAAAGCCTTTGACAAAATACAACAGCGCTTTATGTTAAAATCTCTAATAAACTAGATATCAATGGAACATCTCAAAATAGTAAAAGCTATTTATGACAAACTCACAGACAATATCATACTGAATGGGCAAAAATGGGAAGCACTCCCTTTGAAATCTAGCAGTAGACAAGGATGCCCTCTCTCACCACTCCTATTCATACAGCATTGGAAATTGTAGCCAGAGCAATCATGCAAGAAAAGTAAATAAAGTGTATTCAATTATGAAAGGAGAAAGTCAGATTGTCTCTATTTGCAGATGACATGATTGTATATTCAGAAGACCCCATCATCTCAGCCCAAAATCTTCTTAAACTGATAAGCAACTTCAGCAAAGTCTCCAGATACAAAATCAGTGTGCAGAAATCACATGCATTCCTATACACAAATAATAGATTACATTGGATTTAAGAGTGATTTCCTTAATACAACATGAAAAGCACAAGCGATAAAAGAAAAAGAAAATTTCCTTATAAAAATATTGTGCATCAGAGACCACAATTAAGGAAATGAAAATACAACCCACAGAATGGGAAAAAAAAATTGCAAATTATACATCTGCTAAGCAATTCGTATTTAGAATATATTGAGGACAACTCAACCACCACTACCACTTAACAAGAAGAAGACAAAGCACCCAATAAATAAAATGGACAAAAAAACTTGACTAATTTTTTTCCCAAAGAAAATACATAAAATGCCAATAAACGCATGAAACAATTCTCAGTGTTACTAGTCATTAAAGAAATTCAAATTATAAATACAATTAGATATCACTACACACCTAGTAGAATGTCTATAATTTAAAAGAAAGTGGAAAATAAGTGTCGGTGATAATGTGGAGAAATTGGAACGTTTGTACATTGCTGGGGAAATGTAAAATGATACATCTGCTATGGAGAACAATTTGGCAGTTCCTCATAAAGTTTATTATAAAATTACCATGCAAGTCAGCAATTCTTTATTTAGTTATAAACTCAAAAGCATTAAAATTAAGCTTTCAAATAGACAGTTGAACACCAGTATTCATAGCAGCGTTATTCACAAGAGACAAAATGTGGAAAAAAAAACTAAAGTGTCCATCAACAGATGAATGGATAAAGAAAACATGACATATGTATGTAATGGAATATTATTCAGCCATAAGGCTGAATGAAATCTGATACACGCTACAACATGGGTGAACCTTAGAAAAGTATGCTATATTAAATAAGTCATACACAAAATGAGAAATATTGTATGATTTCACTTTCATGAGGTTTCTAAATTAAGCAAATTCATAGAGACAATATAAAATAGAGTCTGTTGCAGCTGGGATCAGGGAGAAATGAGAGTTCTTGCTCAATGAGTACAGAGTTTCTGTTTGGAAATATTTAGTGGTAATGGTTGTGTACTATTGTGCATGTAATTATTGAGACTGAATTGTATACTAAAATATGGGTAAAATGACCAATTTTCTAGCCCAATTTGTCACTCTTTATCCTGTGATCCGAAACCCACTATGTCAGTGGCAAGTTAGATATTTGTGATATTTATTGTAACAGGGCTTTAAACCCAAAGACAACATTTATGGGGGTGAAAAAAAAAGTTGGTGATGCTTTTAAAATGGCTACTATAAATTTAATATTGAGGATTATACAGAACTCCAAATTTCTTACACTTTTAATTTATTTGACAGTGAAATAGACATGATTCTGAACTGTATGAAGCTGGTTCTTGCAGCTCTTTCTTGTTTAATTGAAGTCTGAATATTTCTCTCTTTCTCTCTTATGGTTCACAGGTGGCCAAACTAAATAATATTTTCAGCCAACGAAGAATATATGGTGCCTTAGAGAGTAGTAGTTAAGTAGATGGGGAATAAAGGCAAGTTTTAAAGTGGAGTTACAGATATTTTTGCAAACTTATCTAGCATGAAAAATCAGTTTTAAGTAACAGAGGATAAGGAGCTTTGGCCTCAAATATTTCAAGAGATCCACCACTTGCTAGCTGTGCAGTATGTGCGAGTGATTTCATCACTCTGAGCTTCAGTTTTCTTCTCTGAAATATTATAACAGTAAATATCTCCCAAAGCATTAAAGTGCCTGTTAACTGAGATATAATGTTAAGCAACTAGCCCAATAAATAGTGAATAATAATATCTAATATGGCAGTAGAATCATCTTTCTCTTTCTGATATGGTTTCTTGTCTAATCTTGTGTCTATTCCAAGCTAGTAGATATTTAGTATTACCAATCATAAAAAAGAAAGATCAGATATGTATTCAGCTTAACTGCTGGGTTAATCCTAGCATCTAGGGATAAATAATCTCAGATTTTCTGCTGCCTAGTCTGAAAGTGACTATAGTTCTGTTGGAAGTGCAAGTGAGAAATGGCTAAGAGAACAAAAGTTCATAAGAAGAAAGTATTGTTTAGAAATTCCATTAGAAAAGTGAAATAAGTTTTGAGATTTGTTACACAGCAGGGTGACCATAGTCAATATGTGGTATATTGACTATGGTATAATATATTGTATAATTTTATATGTTATATTGACTATGGTATAATATATAGTATAATATATTGTATATTCCAAAACAACTTAGTAAATTTCAAATATCTCACCTCAAAACCATAGGCAAGTGAAGTGAAGGGTAAGTTAATTAGCTGGATTTAATCATTTCATATTGTATACATATATTAAAACACTACATTGTACCATGTAAATGCATACAATTATGATTTAGCACAGAAAGTAATATTGATAAAAATCAATTTTAAAAATAATGTAATGGGCTGTAGAGTCTAACACCTAAATTCCAAATTAATGTTTGTGGAACACCATTTATAAATTGCTTGTGCCTTGCTTCTTTTCTTCATAGTGTTCTATGAAAATATACCTGCTTTTAGTAATGTGATGATTTCTTAACTTCTCTATGTACTTTTGCTGATCTTTCTCTCTTATACATAAAAACATGGGGATTTTGTGCCTCTCTTAAAGCTCTTAACATAGTCTTACTCAGAAAACAGTTTTTTTAAGTTTGTGTTTTTCTCCCCACTACAAGAAGTTCCTTAAGAAAGAAGGGCTTCTGTTTAGAACATTTCATGTTATCTGAGTAATATCTAATGCAGTAGCTGGGACATATTAGGCAATTAACAAACATTTGTTCAACTGCCTCTGTTGTTTGGTTATCAATACAATTCATTTGTATTACAGAGTTTCTGTGTTGTCCATTTGTAAATTTTTCAATCCTTAGGATCCCTGAAGAGCAGCGTTAGAATAGTTCACTACCAAACTCTTCACCAACTTAACACCATTTACAATTATCACAGAAATATTTATTGCTGGACTACAATGCTTATTTTTATTAATTCTCTGTATAATCTATCTCATAAATTTACACCTCGCCTATACACATAGTCAAAGACCAGGAAAGCTCAAATTATTTTCTGCTATGCTTTAAGCCTCCCAGCTTCTCTATACAAGATAAGAGTGTGAAGGCTTCATTATTGTACTGTTTTCACACCCAGGCATAAGTTATGGATATAGCAACAGAGAGTGAAATTTCTTTGTACTTCTCATTGGCTTCGGTTCGCTGCCTTAAATGGACTGAGTCAAGGCCATGTTTTCATGCCATAGACATGCTATTCAAATACCAGTGTGACCACATTTGAAAAGCCATCCTGTACCACTTCATTGCCGCAGATGTCTTTTACATCTGGCAAGGACCGTTTCTCTGCATGTCAACAGTAATTCAGTTTAACAGCTGTCTCTTTTGACAAGCTTAGTGTCAGACTCTAAAATGACAGGGTGACAGTTTTTCTTTTCTTTAACAGAACATAGTGCAAATTAACTATTTGAATACAGAAGCATTGAATGTATTTAGAGCAGTTTTTTTTTTTTTTTTTTTTTTTTTTTTTTTTTTTNAATAGACTTTGGGATTTTATTTGTATGATTACATGGTCTATAAAGCTATTGAAGCTGATGATTCAAGGCACTTTGCAGAGAGCTTCGATCTGTACCTCAAATATGTTCATCTACAACATAACAATTAAATGAGGGTAAAGCAATTATTGTAAAGAAACAGTGGAATTTGAGACATTGGTGAAATAAACACTTGTGCCGCATTGTCTAAACTTGCCAGAATTCTCTGGATTCAGGTCACAGAGAGTTAAGATCATGCAGACATCACAGTTGATTGTATCATAGGCTAATTTTTTTTGCTTGTTTCAGACAGTATGTATGCCATATTCTCTAAGTAAAACTAGCTATAAGGACAGAATTTTGGAAAAATCATGAGCATAAGATTATACGGGCCTATGTGCTCTCCTGTCTCCATTTTTTTCTGTTAATCATTCTTCTAAAGTCTGCCTGCCTTCAAGTAATATCCAGGAACTCTACTTTTCTCCTATATGATTCTTTTGAGTTCAACAAATCTTGGCTAACCAACTACTTTCTGCCAGACACAGAGCTACTCACTGGGGATACTTTGAGGAGCAAAGGCAGGTATAACTCCTGACATCACAGAAGTTTCAGTCCATTGGTGTATATTAATTGTCTACTAATATCATGAAAATTTATCACAAACTTAGCAGTTTAAAGCAGCATAAGTTTATTATGTCACAGTCGTGTAGGTCAGAGAAGTCCAGGTACATCATAGATCAACTAGTTACTCTGCCTAGAGTTTCACAATACCCAAATCAAGATATTGGCAAGTCTGCTGTCTTCTGGAGGCAGTAGGGAAGAATATGTTTACTTGCTCATTCAGGTTATTGGCAGAATTGAATTTCCTGTGTTGTACAACTGAGCCCCTCATTGTTTTCTTAGGTACCTTTCCAGGTAGTTCATTTTAGTGTGTAGAATTGCAACTGAATTTTATGTGTTGATTTTGAATCCTGCAAATGGGCTGAATTAATTCATTAGTTTTAACAGTTTTTTTTTTGCTGTTGTTGTTGTTGGAGTGTTTAGGGCTTTCTATATATGATCATGTCATCTGCAAGCAAAATTGTATCTATTTCTTTGAATGTGGATGCTTTATATGTTCTTTCCTTGCCTTACTGCTCGATGAGGACTTTTAGTACTATGATAAATATAAGTGGCCAGAGTAAGCATCCATGTCTTCTCTTTGTTTTAGAGAAAAAGCTTTTGAATTTTTACCATAAGGTATGATGTTAGCTGTGGTCTTGTGATACATGGCCCTTATTGTGTTGAGTGACATTTCTTCTATTTCTAATTTACTGAGAGTTTTTATCATGAAAGGATATTGAGTTTGTCAGCTGCTTCTCTACATCTATTGAAATTGTCATGTATTTTTGCCTTTCATTATGTTAATGCAGTGTACCACGTTTATTGATTTGTGTTTGTTAAGAATTCCTAGCATCACAGAATAGATACCATTTGATCATAATGTATGATTCAATTAAAATGCTGTGTCATTTGGTTTGCTACTATGTAGTTGAGTATTTTTCCATTTATGTTCATCAGAGATATTTTAGCCTGTAATGTTCTTTTCTTATTGTACCCCTGGTTAACTTTGGTATCAGGGTAATACTGAACTAGTAAGATGGATTAGAAAATATTCTCTCTGCCTCAAATATTTTTAACAGCTTAAAAATAATTGTTTTTTATTCTTTAAATGCTTTGTAGAATTCGCAAATAAAGACATCAAGTTCTGGGCTTTTCATTAATGAGTCAATTTCTTATTGATTATTCCATCGGTCATCTATTATTTGCCTGTTTAGATTTTCAATGTGAAACATAAACTAATTGAGTTTCAAAATGTTGTATCTGACTAGAAATTTAGCAATTTTTTAGATTTTCCAATTTGTTATAATATAGTTATTAGAACACCGGTATTCCTAGATTTTTTATTTTTTGTTGCAATTATGGATGTGGTTGTGTTCCTGATTTGGCTCTCAGCTTGGGTGGTGTTAGTGTATAAGAATGCTACTGATTTTTGTACATTGATTTTGTATTCCAAAACTTTGCTGCAGTTGTTTGTCAGCTCAAGGAGCTTTTGAGCAGAGACTGTGAGGTTTGTGGGGTTTTCTAGATATAAAATTATGTCACTCAAAAACAGGGATAGTTTGACTTCTTCATTTTATATTTGGATGCCTTTTATTTCTTTCTCTTCTATGATTGTTCTGGCCATGATTTCCAAAATGGTGTTAAATATGACTGGTGAGAGAGAGAATCCTTGTCTTCTTCCTGTTTTCAAGGGAAATGCTTCCAGCTTTTGCCTATTCAGTATTATGTTGGCTGTGGATTTGTCATAGATGGTTTTTATTATTTTGAATAATGCTTCTTCAATGTCTAGTTTATTGAGGGTTTTTAACATGATAGGATTTTGAATTTTATCAAAAGCATTTTCTGCATCTATTGAGATAATCATGTGGCTTTGTATTTAGTTCCATTTATGTGATGAATCACATTTATTGATTTGCATATGTTGACCCACCCTTGCATCCCAAGGATCAAGCCTACTTGATCATGGTGAATTAGCTTTCTGATGTGCTACTGGATGCCGTTTGCTAGTATTTTTTTGAAGATTTTTACATCTAAATTCATCAAGGATATTGGTCTTTTTTTAAGACTCTCCCAGGTTTTGGTGTAAGGATAATGCTGGCCTCACAGACCTCTGTCTTTTCAATGAAGTTACAAAACACTGCTCAAAGGTAATCAGGGATAACACAAACAAATGGAGAAACATTCTATGCTCTTGAGTAAGAAGAATCAATATCCTTAAAATGGTTATACTGTGAAAAGAAATTTACAGATTCAATGCTATTTCTATCAAACTACCAATTATAGAAATAGAAAAAAAACTATCTTAAAGTTCATATGAAACCAAAAAAGAGCTCATATAGCCAAGTCAATCCTAAGCAAGAAAAACAAAGCTGGAGGAATCACACTGCCCATGTTCAAACTGTACTAGAGCCTAGGTCCCTAGTACATCTGTCTAGGGCCTAGAGCCTAGACAGATGCAAAGTTACAGTGGCACTGGAGTCTGGGGAATGCTTTGTTGGGGGTGGTGGTAGCTCAGCCTCAGGGTTACACAACAGTGGTGTTTTCTTGGGGAAGCACACAGCAACAAATTCCTCTTCAGGGGGTCCGTGATGGTGATGTCTGTCGGTTACTTCAGTGGTTAAAGTGGTCAGTGTTCTCTGAAGATTAGGCCATTGGGACCAAGGCAGCACCTTCTTTGTCACTAATATTGATAATCTCTGTCCTTCTTTGTTCTCAGTGATTTTAACTCATCTCAGGTATGCTGATCTCCCCAGAAACTTTTTCTATGTGGTTAGTTTTTGCTTTTTTGCTCCACTATTTCACTGGAGGTTTTCAATTGGACTCTTGGGCCCTCTCAAGGCTATTTTCATTCAGTGCTAGTTGTCTAATTACTGGTTTTCATAGAAGAATAAAGCTGGTGTCTCCTAGTTTACCATCCTGATGACATCATTTCCCAAATATTTAGGTCCTTATACATTAACTATCAAAAAATCCCTTAAGAGTCATCCCTGGAAATGGCTTCATATTTAAAACCTATGGTTTAGGACCTAAAATTAAGGCTCAATATTTTGTAAGCCTTGCCATCTGGGACAAACATGGAAGCCTCAAATGGCCTTAATTCAAGTTTAAACTTTTCCTCTCTGTTTTAATCCCACAGAAAGTTTCCCTTTTCAAACACTTTTTGTTGTTATGGAGAACACAGTTTCTGCTTACGCTGTGTAGGAGGAGTGTGGTTCCTGGGAGGCTATGAAATTATTTGCAGAAGTCTGTCATATTCTTCCATGAAAATTCAGTTATGTGGGTTAGTAGACAGTGGATCTGTATTTTTGTAAATTAAAATCAAGTAGACTAGCCTTCATAAAAATGGCTTATTAATAGTGGAATCGGGGAGGGGAAAAAGAAAAAAAAATAGTGGAATCACATCTATACAGCAGACAGTGAAATAAATTTGGGGGGCAAGGAACTGTAACTGGTGTTATTCATGATACAATATAAGAAAATGCATGCTAATCCATACAGTAGGGTTTCGTGGCCAAGTAAATGATTTTTCCAAACCCATAGTAAAAAAAAATTATAAACATGAGCCAAGAAATCTGAATTTTAAAGACATTTAAGTTTTATATCTAGTTCTGTAAGTAACTAGTAACATGACAGGTAATTTATCTTCCCTGTGTCTCTGTATTTCTATTTGTAGAAAAGTCTATGAAAGGGTTAAACTCAATTGTTTCTATATCTTCATTTATTTCTGAAATTTTATATAGCTATAAAAGATTTATAGATATAAATTTTACCCTGGACTTATGCACAATATAAAATATTGAGGGCATGTTGAAAAGTAGTGAGCTACTAAAATTGACCTTTCGTGGTGTAAGAGTGGGACCTTTCAGGCATCGAAAATTCTTTCAAATTTTCAGAGGTTAATGCAAACTAAGAAAAATATTTTTTTCTGATTCCCTTTCTTCATTCCAATGTTATAAATCATATATTTTTTATCAATACATAATAACTGCACATATTTATTGGGTACATGTAATATTTTGATATACAATGTATAAGGATGAAATCAGTATAGTTGCCATATTCATCACCTCAAACACTTATCATTTTTTAATATTAAGAGCATTGCAAATTTTCTATTGTAGCTATTTTGAAATACACAAAAAAATATTGACAATTATAGTCACCTCACTGTGCTACCAAACATTAGAAATTATTCCTTTTATTTAATGATATTTCTGTTTCCATTAATCAGACTTGCTTAACTCCTCACTATCCCCTACTCTTTCTGGATAACTACCATTCTACTATCCTCCTCCATGAGAGTATTTAGCTCCCATGTGAGTGAGAAGATGTGACATTTTTCTTTCCGTACTTGGCTTATTTTATTTAACATAATGGCCTCTAGTTCCATCCACATTGCTGCAAATGACAGAATTTTATTTTTTCTAATGGCTTTCAATGTGTGTGTGTGTGTGTGTGTGTGTGTGTGTGTGTGTGTGAGTGTGTGTGTGTGTATACAACATTTCTTATTCATTTATCCATGATTGGGCACAGATTAATCCCATAACTTGATGACCATGAATAGTGTTCCAGTAAACATGGGAGAACATATGTGTCTTTGATACACTAAATTCCTTTATTTAGGATATATTCCCAGGAATGATATAGCTGAATCATATGGTAGTTTTATTTTTAAAAGTGGGGGAGGGGCCAAGATGGCAGAATAGGAACAGCTCCAGTAGGAAGTTCCCAGTGAGACCAACGCAGAAGACAGGTGATTTCTGCATTTCCATCTGAGGTACCCAGTTCATCTGAATGGGACTGGTTAGGCAGTGAGTTCAACCCATGGAGGGCTAGCAGAAGCAGGGTAGGAGTTGCTTCACCTGAGAAGTGAAAGGAGCTGGGGACCTCCATCGCAGAACCAAGGAAGCCATGTGGCACTGGGCTACCCGGCTGGGTTACTATGCTTTTCCACAGTTTTTGTAATCTGCAGATCAGTAGATTCACTCTTTTGCCTACATGACCAGAGCCCAGGGTTTCAAGCACAAAACTAAGCAGCTATTTGGGCAAACATCGAGCTAGCTGCAGGAGTATTTTTTTGTTTTTGTACCTCCGTGGTGCATGAAACCCCAGGGAGACAGAACTGTTCACTCCCCCAGAAAGGGGGATGATGCCAGGGAGCCAAGTGGTCTCCCTCAGTGGTTTTTTTTTTTTTTTTTTTTTTTTTTTGGTTTTTTTTTTTTTTTTTCTATTTTCTGGCTTCCCTTTCTTGTTCTCATATTTTCAGTCTCCTGCTATCTGAATTAACTTTACCAGGATTTATATACTTCAGTTTTCAAAAAGCCAGGTCTTTTTAAACTTCACTGTTTCTAGTTCATTTCAGCTTCAACATGAAAGAAAAAGTCTAGCATGGTGGTCAAGGTCATGGGCTTGGAGCCAAACTGCCTACATGGGAATTGCAGCCTTGTCAGTGTCAGGCTGTGTGATCTAGAGCAATGCCTGATCCTCTTATGCTTCTGTTTTCTCTGTAAAATGGGATGAGAGCACCTAATTTGTTTGGTCATTGGAAGAACTACTGCATGTAAAACCAGGGCTGGCATTTGTATATGTTCAATAAATATTACTTATAAGTATCTCTTCCTCTTTATTCTTACCAGACTATTAAAATTGACATCCAGCTTATTTTTCAGTCTTAAAAATATGAAATTATATGCCCTCGAATTTCAGCTTAAATTGTGTCCCATTACTTTTGGTATAAAATGTTCCCTTTTCATTGTTATGGTTTATCTTGATTTCTTATTGAATATAGGTATTTAATCTCATATTTTGTCAATTCAAACTAAGAATTCATATTTACTTAATTTCTAGTTTTATTGATCAGAAAAAAACCCTTGAAAAAATTTTAAGTGGTCAAATATATATCCTAGATGTTCCACAGAAAGTATGTTCTTTGCATAGTTCTTTGTTAAAAAAACTGTTTTGCCTACTAGATAGTGTAGTTATTTTTAAGAGATGTTTTCAATAGTCCCACTGAGATTGTTCTTATCAAGTTTTTTGGGAGGCTTTTTGCTTTAACAGTTGGCTAAAGGTAGATCAAGTTTGACTACCATATTTCCAATCTGTCACAATTACAGTATATAAAATACCAGTTAGTCCTGTTCCTGCTTTGATAGTCTCAACCTTCCTTAAATTCCCATTTGTTCAGTAATATCACCCCATCTGTTTTTTAATCACTGCAAATGCCTCCCTCCAACGGAACCCAGCAAGCTAAGAACCACTGGCCTGAAATACTCTCTGCCAGCACAGTATTTGGAAGTCAACCTGGGGCTATTAAGCTTGGTGTGGGGAGGGGTTTCCACCATAATTGAAGCTTTAGTAGGCAATTTTTCCCGGACAGTACTAAAGAGCCTGGGAGGTCTGGGCTGGGTGAAGCAAAGTGGCTGTGGCCAGACTGCTTCTCTAGATTCCTCTTCACTGAGCATGGCACCTGGGGAAAGGGTTGGCTGTGGGTGCAGCTTCAGTGCATTTAATACTTCCTGCCTTCTGGCTCTAAAGAGAGCAGCTGATCCTCACAAGAGGGGTTCTCCCAGAAGAGCACACCAAATCTCTCAAGGGACAGACTGCCTCCTCAAATGGGTCTCTGACCTCCATAACTCCTGACTGAGAGAAACCTCCCAACAGCGGTCAATAGACTCCTCATATAGGAGAGCTCAGACTGGCATCAGGCCAGTGCCCTTCTGGGATGAAGCTTCCAGAGAAAGGAGCATGCATTGCTGTTCTATGTTCTCCATTGGTGATACCCAAGTAAACAGGGTCTGGAGTGGACCTCTAGCAAACTGCAACAGACCTGCAGAAGAGAGGCCTGACTGTCAGAAGAAAAACTAACAAATGGAAAGAAACAACATTAACATCAACGTAAAGCTGTCTCACACAAAAGCCCCATCCAAAGGTCATCAACCTCAAAGATCAAAGGTAGATAAATCCATGAAGATGAAGAAAAACCAGTGAAAAAATGATGAAAATTCCAAAAGCAAGAATGCCTCTTCTCCTCCAAATTATCACAACTCCTCTCAAGCAAGGGTACAAAACTGGATGGAGAATGAGATTGACAAATTGACAGAAGTAGACTTTAGAATGTGAGTAACAACAAACTCCTCTGAGCTAAATGAACATGTTCTAACCTAATGCAAAGAAGATAAGAACCTTGATAAAGTGTTACAGGAACTGCTAAATAGGATAATCAGTTTAGAGAGGAACATAAATGACAAGATGGAATTGAAAAACATAGAACAAGAATTTTGTGAAGCATACACAAGTATTAATAGCAAAATTGATCAAGTGGAAGAAAAGTTATCAGAGATTGAAGAACAACTTACTGAAATGAGGTGTGAAGACAAGATTAGAGAAAAAAGAATAAAAAGGAACAAACAAAGCCTTCAAGAATTATGGGACTACGTGAAAAGACCAAACCTATGATTGATTGGTGTACCTGAAAGTGACAGGGAGAATGGAACCAAGTTGGAAAACACACTTTAGGATATTATCCAGGAGATTTCTCCAACCTAGCAAGACAGGCCAACATTGAACTCAAGAAATACAGAGAACACCGTTAAGATACTCCTCAAGTAGAGGAACCTGAAGACACATAATTGTCAGATTCCCCAAGGTTGAAACAAAGGAAAAAATGTTAAGGACAGCAAGAGAGAGAGGTCAGTTTTCTTAGAGATGGAAGACCATCAGACTAATAACTGATCTCTCTACAGAAACCATACAAGCAATAGATGACTGGGGGCCAATATTCAACATTCTTAAAGAAAAGAATACTCAGAATTTCATATCCAGCCAAACTAAGCTTCTTAAGCAAGGGAGGAAAAAAAATCATTTCCAGACAATCACTGAGTGATTTTCACACCACAAGGCCTGCCTTACAAGAGCTCCAGAAGGAAGCACTAAATATGGAAAGGAAAATCTGGTACTAGCCACTGCAAAAATACACCAGAATATAAAGACCAATGACACTATGAAGAAACTTCATCAACTAATATGCAAAATAACCAGCTAGCATCATGATGTCAGGATCAAATTTACACATAACAATATCAACCTTAAATGGAAATGGGCTAAATGCCCCAATTAAAAGAAACAGACTGGCCAATCGGATAAAGAATCAAGATTCATTGGTGTGATGTATTCAGGAGAGCCATCTCATGTGCAAAGACACATCTAGGCTAAAATAAGGGGATGGAGGTATATTTACCAAGTAAATGACAAGGAAGAAAAGTAGGAGTTTCAATCCTAGTCTCTGATAAAACAAAGATCAAAAAAGACAAAGAAGGGTATTACATACTGGTAAAGAGGTCAATGCAGCAGGAAGAGCTAACAATCTTGAATATATATGCACCCAGTACAGGAGCACTCAGATTCATAAAGAAAGTTCTTAGAGACCTACAAAGAGACTTAAACTTCTGTACAAAAATAGTAGGCAACTTTAACTGTCAATATTAGACAGATTAATGAGAAAGAAAATTCACAAGTATATTCAGGACTTGAACCAGCTTTAGGCCAAGTGGACCTACTATACATCAACAGAACTCCCTAACCCAAGTCAACAGAATATATATTATTCTCAGCACCACATAGCATATATTCTAAAATCAACCACATAATTGAAAGTAAAACACTCCTCAGCCAATGCAAAATAATAGAAATCATAACAAACAGACTCTCAGACCGCAGTGCAATCAAAACAGAATTTAAAATTAAGAAACTCATTCAAAACCACAACTACGTGGAAATTGTACAATCTATAATCTGCTCGTGAATGACTACTGGGTACATAATAAAATTAAGGCAGAAAAAAAGAAGTTCTTGAAACCAACAAGATCAAAGAAACAACATACCAGAACCTCTGGGACACAGCTAAAGCAGTATTAAGAGGGAAATTTACAGCACTAAATTCTCACAACAGAAAACTGAAAAGATCTAAAATTGACACCCTAACATCGCAATTAAAAGAACTAGAGTAGCAAAAGCAAACAAACTCAAAAGCTAGCAGAAGACAGGAAATAACTAAAATCAGATCAAAACTGAAGGAGATAGAGACACAAAAACCCTTAAAAAATCAATGAATCCAGGAGCTGGTTTTTTGAAAAGTTTAATAAAATAGATGGACCGCTAGCTAGACTTATAAAGAAGAAAAGAGAGAAGAATCAAATACACACAATAAAAAGTGATAAAGGGAATATCACCACTGATTCCATAGAAACACAAACTACACCCCTATGCAAATAAACTATAAAATGTAGAAAAACATGGATAAATCCCTGGAAACATACATCCTTCCAAGACTAAATCAGGAAGAAGTCGAATCCCTGAATAGACCAATTACAAGTTCTAAAATGCAGGCAATAATTAATAGCCTACTAAACTACAACAACAAAAAAGTCCAGGATCAAATGGATTCATAGCCAAATTCTACCAAAGGTACAAAGAGGAGGTGGTACCATTCTTTTTGAAACTATTAGGGACTCCTCCTTAACCCATTTTATGAGGCCAGCATTATCCTGATACTAAAACATGGCAGAGACACAACAAGAAAAAATAATTTTAGGCCAATATCCCTAATAAACATTGAGGCAAAAGTCCTCAATAAAGTACTAGCAAACCGTACCCAGCAGGATATCAAAGAGCTTATCCACCATGATGAAGTTGGCTTTATTGCTGGCATGCAAGGCATGTTCAACATATGCAAATCAATAAATGTAATCCATCATATTAACAGAACCAATGACAAAATCTGTGTGATTATCTTGACAGATGCAGAAAAGGCCTCCAATAAAATTCATCATCCCTTCATGCTAACAACCCTCAGTAAATTAGGTACTGATGGAACATATTTCAAAATAATAAGAGCTATTTATGACAAATTCATAGACAATATCATACTGAATGGGCAAAATCTAGAAGCATTTTTTTTGAAAACTTAGACCAGACAAGGATTCCCTCTATTACCATCCTATTGAACACAGTATTGGAATTTCTGGCCATGGCAATCAGTCAAAAGAAAGAAATGAAAGATATTCAAATAGGAAGACAGGAAGTCAAATTGACTGTGTTTACAGATGACAAGGTTGTATATTTAGAAAACTCCATTGTCTCAGTCTCAAAACTCCTTAAACTGATAAGCATCTTTGGCAAAGTTTCAGGATACAAAATCAATGTGAAAAAATCACAAGCATTCCTATATGCCAAAAATAGACAAGCAGAAAACCAAAATATGACTGAACTTCCATTTACAATTGCTACAAAGAGAATAAAATACCTAGGAATAAACCTTACAAGGAATGTGAAGGACCTCTTCATAAAGAACTACAAAACACTGCTCAAGAAAGTAAGAGAGGACAGAAACAAATGGGAAAAAAGTAATTCATAGATTCTATGTTATTCCCATCAAACTACCAGGGACTTTATTCCCAGAATGATAAAAAAAAAAAAAAGATTTTAAATTTCACATGGAACCCAAAAAAAGCCCGTATAGCCAAGACAATTCTACACAAAAAGAACAAACATGGAGGCATTATGCTACTTGACTTCTAACTATACAACAAGGCTACAGTAACCAAAATAGCATGATACCGGTACCAAAACAGACATATAGACCAATGAAACCGAAGAGAGATCTCAGAAATAACACCACAAATATAAACCATCCGATCTTCAACAAACCTGACAAAAACAAGCAACAGGAAAGGATTCCCTGTTTAGTAAATGGTGCTGTGAAAGCTGGCTAGCCGCGTGCAGAAAACAGAAACTGAACCCCTTCCTTACACCTTATACAAAAATTAACTCAAGATGGACTAAAGAATTAAATGTAAAACCGAAAACTGTAAAAACCCTAGAAGAAAACATAGGCAATGCCATTCAGGACATAGACATGGGCAAAGACTTCATGACTAAAATACCAAAAGCAATTGAAACAAAAGCCAAAATTGTCAAATGGGATCTAAATAAACTAAATAGCTTCTGCACAGCAAAAGAAACCATCATCAGAGTAAACAGGTAGCCTACAGAATGGGAGAAAATTTTTGCAAGCTACCCATTTGAAAAAGGTTTAATATTCAAAATCTACAAGGAGCTTAAACAAATTTACAAGAAGAAAACAAATAAACCCATCAAAAAGTAGGTGAAGGATAGGAACAGACACTTCTCAAAAGAAGACATTATGCAGCCAACAAACATATGGGTAAAAGCTCATCATCACCGGTCATTAGATAAATGCCAATCAAAGCAGCAATAAGATACCATCCCATGCCACATAGAATGATGACTATTAAAAAGTCAGGAACCAACAGATACTGGTGAGGATTTGGAGAAATAGGAACACTTTTACCCTGTTGATGGGAGTGTAAATTAGTTCAACCATTGTCCAGTACAATGTGGGGATTCCTCAAAAATCTACAATCAGAAATACCATTTGTCCAACAATCCCGTTACTGGGTGTATACTTAAAGAATAATAAATTATTCTACTATAAAGACACATGTATGCATATGTTTATCACATCACTATTTACAATAGCAAGACTTGGAACAAATTCAAATGCCCATCAATGATAGACTGGATAAAGAAAATGTGGCACATATACAACATGGAATGCTATGCAACCATAAAATGGATGAGTTCATGTCTTTTGCAAAGACATGGATAAAGCTGGAGGCCATTATTATCAGCAAATTAATGCAGTAACAGAAAACCAAACAATGCATGTTCTCACTCATAAATAGAAGTTGAACAATGAGAACACATGGACTCAGGGAGGGGAAAATCATACACTGGGACCTGTCACGGAATGGGGAACAAAGGGAAGGGAGCACATTATGGCAAATACCTAAAGCATGCAGGCCTTAAGACCTAGATGATAGGTTGATAGATGCGGCAAACCACCATGGCATATGTATACCTATGTAACAAACCTGTGCATTCTGCACATGTATACCGAAACTTAAAGTAAAACCTTTTTTTTAAAAAAAGGAAAAGAGTACACAACTCCATATATTTTTCATAATCGTGGCCCACCAACTGTATCCCACCAATATTTATGAGAATTCCCCTTTTGCCGCTTCCTCAGCAGCATCTGTTGTATTTTGCTTTTTGATAGTAGCCATTTTTAACATGGGTGAAATGTCTCACTGAAGTTTTGATTTGCATTACCTTTATGATTAATGATGTTGAACATTTTTCATATACCACTTTGACATTTGTATGTCTTATTTTGAGAAATGTCAATTTATTTTATTTTCTTATGTTTGAATTGGATTATTTGCACTTTTGCTGCCTAGTTGTTTGAATTATTTATATTTTCTGGATAATAATTTCTTGTCTGAAGGATGGTTTACAAATACGTTTTTCTCATTTTTTAGGTTGTCTGTTCACCCTGATGATTGTTTCTTTGAAGTCTGAGGCTTTATATTCTACTGTAGTCCCATTTGCCTATTTTAACTTTGGTTGCCTGTGCATTTCAGGTCTTAACAAAAAACTCTTTGCCCAGAGAAATGTCCTATAGCATTTGCTTAATATTATTTTATAATAGTTTCATAATTTTGTATTTTCCACCTCTCTTTAATCTACTTTCATTTTATTTGTGTATATGGTGAAAAATAAGGGTTAATTATATTTTTCTGTGTATGTATTTTTTCACCACCATTTATAAAAAGACTGCTATGTCCACAATGAATATTCTTGGGCACTTTGACAAAAATGAGTAGGTGGTAAATAAATTCTTTTAGATCTGTGTTCTCTACTCTGCTTCATTGATCTATGTGTCTTTTTTATCCTGATACATTTTTATTATTTTTATTATTATTAGAGCTTTGTAGTATATTTTGAATTCAGGTAGTTTGATGATTCCAGCCTTATTCTTTTTGCTCAGGATTGCTTTGACTATATAAGGTTTCCTTCTGTGTTTCCTGTAAATATTAAGATTTTTTTAACTTTTATTTTAAATTTAGGGGTACATGTGCAAAATGAGCAGGTTTGTTTGTTACATAGGTAAATGTGTGTCATGCGGGTTTGTTGTCAAGATTATTTCATCACCCAGGTATTAAGCCTAGGATCCATGAGTTATTTTTCCTTA
This sequence comes from Cebus imitator, assembly GCF_001604975.1. Lineage (NCBI taxonomy): Eukaryota > Metazoa > Chordata > Mammalia > Primates > Cebidae > Cebus > Cebus imitator. The sequence continues at coordinate 37,777 of NW_016107727.1, read as the reverse complement.
TCCTCTCCCTCCTCCGACCCTCCACCCTCCAGTAGTCCCCAATGCACCTTGTTCTCCTCTATGTGTCCATGTCTTCTCATCATTTAGCTCCTACTTACAAGTGAGAACATGCAATGTTTGGTATTCTGTTCCTGCATTAGTTTGCTAGGAATAATGTTCTCCACCTCCATCCATGTCCTTGCAAAGGACATGGTATTGTTCTTTTTATGGCTTCATAGTATTCCATGGTGTATAAATACCACATTTTCTTTATCCAGTCTAAAACTAATAGGTACTAAGGTGATTTCATGTCTTTGCTATTATGAATAGTACTGCCATGAACATAAACCTGCATGTATCCTTATGATAAAATGGTTTATAATAATATTTTTTCTGAGAATGTTAATGGTATTTTGATAGCTACATTATTGAATCTGTATATCACTTGGGTGTTACGGATATTTTATCAATATTAATTATTCCAATTCATGAATACAGATTATCTTTCCATTATTTTGTGTTCTCTTCAATTTTATTCATCAGGGTTTTTTTTCTACAGATCTTTTATTTTGTTTAAATTTATGCCTAGGTATATATTTTTATAGCTACTGATAATGAGAATGCTTTCTTAATTTGTTTTTCAGATTATTAACTGTTAGGATATAAAAATGCTGCTGAGTTCTATATGTTGATTTTGTATCCTGCAACTTTACTGATTTCATTGTCAACTGTATCAGTTTTTGGTGGTGTCATTTAGTTTCTCTAAATATAAGATTATATCATCTATGAACATAGACAATATTCTTTCTTTCCAATTTGAATGTATTGTATTTATTTTCTTATATGATTTCTCCGGCTAAGACTTATAGTATTAATGTTGAATAAAAGGAGTGAAAGTGAGCATCTTTGCCTTATTACAGATCTCAGAGAAAAAGCTTTCAATATTTCCATGTTCGGTTAAGGTTAGCTGTGTGTTTGTCATATATGGTCTTTATTGTTTTGAAGTATTTTACTTGCAAATCTAATTTGTCCATTTTTTTGCCATGAAGAATGTTGAATATTATCAAATATTTTCTCTGTATCTATGAAGATAATCGTATAGTTTTGTCATTACTTGGTTGATATCATGGATCACATGTATCAATTTGTGTATATTGGACCATCCTTGCCTCCCTGAAATTAATCTTCCTTGATCAAAATGTATTATCTTTTCGATATTTCATTGGATTAAGTGTGCCTGTAGTTTGTTAGGGATTCTTGCATCTATGTTAATCAGGAATATTAGCCGGTAGTGTTCTCTTTTTTCAATTTTAATAATATTTTTATCTTATCCAAAATATTTTTTAGCTTTTATTTTAGGTTCAAAGATACATGTCCATGTTTGTTATACAGGTAAACTGCATGTCCTGTGGGATTTTGTACAGATTGTCACCCAGGTAGTAACCATAGTATCCAACAGGTAGTTTTAAATACTCATGTTCCTCCCATCCTTTTTTCTCAAGTAGCTCCTGATGTCCTTTGTTCCCTTCTTTGTGGCCACGAGAACTTGATATTTAGCTCCTTTAGTTTTGAAGGGGGTTTATCAGGCCCTAGCCAGAGATAACCATGGTGGAATTTTCCCCACTGATAAGCATGCACACTCCTCCAAATATTCACCCTAAAATAGTCTTTTGTTCATTATAATAGTATAAAACAGATGCCTGGGTGGAGATTTTATGTGCTAATAAGATATGCAATGTGTGTACTAGCACATACAACCACAGAGTATACATGCCCGAAGAGATTCTTAAAACATGGTCACAAATTATGCCCCCTTGACCATTTATAAAAAATCGTAATATTCTCATAAAGAGAATATTCCAGCACTAGCTGTTGCTGGCTCATTCTTTTGTGCAGCCTGCTCTGTCTCTTTTTTCAGAGTGTACCCTCTTTTTAAATGAACAATGCTGCTGCCGCTGCTACTACTGCTACTACTTCTACTATTACTTCTACTAGTAATATTCCAACTGGACCAGCCTGGTGTTGTTTTCCACTTCTCTCTAGGAAAGTACTTTTTCTTCCTTCAATACACTCTGCTACTGAACCTTTGCTATGCATCTCTTGTCTGAATTCTATCTTTCAAGTTAGACAACAACCAAGGATTATCACACTTTCTGGTAACATACTGTGGTGCTGTGGCTCAGATGGCCTTGCCTGTGAACTGTTCTCCGAGGTAAGTGCCAGGGGTGGTTGAGTCCCCAAGTTGACTGCTTCTGATTTTTCTGCATTGCCTAATGCTGTTCTTGCCAATTAAAGTTGAAGTTTTTTCTCTCCCTCGCTTGCTCACCTATAAGTCTCACAGATTAGACTGCTTACCCCTTCCCTGCTGTACCTTTGTTCTTGGCAGGACTTTCTCACATTCCTTTCTTCACTTTTACCTTTGACCCACCAGACTTATTTGGAGGTCCTTTTTGGTGTGTATGTCAGAATTCTTCTCCATCTGTCCAAGGCAAATGGAATTTTTTTATATACACAGAGAAAAACTTAATTTCTGGGTAAAATGTCTTTTTGACCAGACTCCCTTTGTGAAACCTAAGAAACCTAATGGGTGTGACCATTCACACCTTCCCTGAAAAATAAAGACAGAAAACAATTCAGTTAAACACCAACATTCTTGTCCTCCTGAAATTGGGCTTATTTGTTCCAAGGATTCCAAAAGCTTTCCCTTTTCCAAAACCCAAGGGCTACAGATGCTTAGGCAATAAACACTCTCTCAAGAAGAGAGCTGCTTCACGGACACCCACTTCAGGACAAGCTTGTCGAGGGGAGCACTGATGGATTCCTGAGAATTGAGTCAAAGAGGACAGGGATGCCTAATATCCCTGGCTTGACTGCAGGACTAGCCTTTTCAAGGATTCAGGTTCCCTGGAAAAGTTCAAATAAAAAAAGCCACTTCCAATTCAGGCACCTTTCCGATTCATTTTCCTCTTTCTTTGGAAACATGTGAAGGACAAATATAAATTATAAGTGAGCCACCCAGACCCATCTAAGTCCAGGTCCCCTCTTTTATACAGGACCTTTGCCAAGTTAAAGAAAACTTAGGACAGCTCTCAGCTGACACTGAGAGGCTCATCAAGGGCTTCCAACAATTAACTCTTATATTTTTATTAACTTGTTCATCCTCATGAAACAAGCCCTTCCCAAGGGGGAAAAAACATATATAAGGCAGCCTTCTGATGCAAGGATAAGCTACACTTGGTAGATGCCATCGACCACATGGTAACTACAGCTGTTCCCATACAGGACCCCAATTGGAACTACAATACCTAGATGGAAATGCAGGCCAGAAATAATATGCTCCTATGCCTAGCAGATGCAATAACAAGGAGTATCATCAAACCTGGAAATTACAAGTTATCTACCATAGATCAAGGGCCAAATAACAACCCCATAACCTTTCTCAAAAGGCTGCAAGAAACTGTTATCAAACATACCAACTTAGACTCAGGACTCTCTAAAGGACAACTACTCCTAAAGCATTACTTTCTTACCCAAGCTGCCCCAGACATTAAGAAAACAATTACAACAATCACTTAGGACCCAAAGTCCATATGTCAGAAATCCTCAAATCGACTTCCTCAATCTTTTATAACCGAAATCAGGATGAGGAGAACAGGGCCAAAAAGAAGGAGAAATGGAAAGACAGGAGACAGATTCAATTACTGGCTGTTTTACAAATCAGCCAGGCCCCTCCAGGTTACCCTAAAAATCAGCTCCCAGGGAACTGCCACAAGAGCAGAAAGCCAGGCCACTGAAAGGGAAACTGTCCTAATGTGCCAAACAGTAGAAATAACCAAATGGCCTTTCCTCTCTGACACAAGCTTGGCCACAGGAAAAGGAGCTGTCTTGAGAGACAAAAGGCCCCAGGCCAAATCCCAATCCAGTGATGAATTTGAGCTGAAGTGGTCCTCTGCCTCAGCTGCACCTAAGATCTG
>NW_016107727.1:9709-33364 GCF_001604975.1 Cebus imitator | reverse complement strand
GGGGAAATAGGGGAGGGAGGGTGGGGGGTGGGAAGCTGGGGAGAGATAGCAAGGGGAGAAATGCCAGATGTAGGTGATGGGGAGGAAGGCAGCAAATCACACTGCCATGTGTGTTCCTATGCAACAATTTTGCATGTTCTTCACATGTACCCCAAAACCTAAAATGCAATAAAATAAATAAAGGGAAAAAAAAAGATTATAAATTTACTTTTATATTCAAGAGCTGATTACCCTATGCTAACCTCCTTCAACCTCCTTCTCTGGGCAACTTTTGTCCAAAATCCTGTTGGGTAATGAAGACAAGTGGCAGTGCCCTCCCCCTCAAAAAAATACACACTCTTCCTCACACTTGTTTTCTTTTTGAGATGGAGTCTTATTCTGTCACCCAGGCTAGAGTACAGTGGTACAATATCAGGTCACTGCAACCTCTGCTTCCCAGGTTGAAGTGATTCTCCTACCCCAGCCTCCTCAGTAGCTGGTATTACAGGCATCTGCCACCAAGCTTGGCTACTTTTTGAATTTTTAGTAGAAACAGTGTTTCACCATGTTGGCCAGGCTGGTTTCGAACTCCTGACCTCAGGTGATCTGGCCGCCTGGTCCTCCCAAAGTGTTAGGATTTCAGGCATGAGCCACTGTGCCCGTCCTGCACCCCATTTTTATTACTTAAGGGACCAATTGCTGTTTGCTCACCCATCCTTGGTAATGTCTAAATGGCCCAAACTCCTTTTGTGTAAAAATGTACTTTCCAAAATGGGCACCTTGTTAATATTTACCAAACTTCTAAATTCATTTTCCCCTCCAACATCCCTATTTCTCCTGGGGAAGCCATGTAAACCAAACTTATACCCAAGAACTTCAACCTGGAAAGCCCTAATTGAGAGTTTGAAAAACAGCCTGTATTTATTCAAACAGGCCCTAGCAAAAAATCTAACTGAGCTACCTCTTGAGGAGGGAGAAATTCTACGGTATATAACTTACTCTTCTGCCCCACCTTCACAGAGCTCACACATGGACAGGCAGTACAAACCTTAAACTTTCTACAAAGAGGATGCAAAGTATTCAAAACCTAAAGAGTAAGTTGAGTAAAGGAAATATAAAGAAAATTGTGAATATAAAGATGTGTTTTTCATAAAGCAGGTCATAAAGAAAATACAATTTTGCATTAAAAAATCTTGTGTGGTTAAATTCTTGTTCTAAAGTTAAATGACCAGTTGTTTAAAAAAAAGTGATATTTTGGAGAAGTAAAAATGTCCAAGAATATCATAGATGGTCTGTGAAGTTGCAATAAAATTTGTGAAGATAAATTTATGAAAGGAATTTTGTATGTCATTAAGTTGATTATAATTTGAAGAAAATTATTTATGATAGTCTTTCAAACATTGGCCCCCTCTGTTAAAATAAGGTTTTATTAAAGTATCAATCTGGTTTTAATGAAATTATAAGAAGTTTTACTTTTAATTTTATGACTTGGTTCTTTTGAAAACTTCTCATCATTATATCTCAGAAGTTCACATTTGCTGTGCCTCAGTATTTTCAGCTTTTTCTCTCCTGAAGAAAGTCTGAGATAATGACTTTTTCCAGCTTTTTTCAGTTCCTGTAATTTTTTCCTCCAGTACCAAGTGTTATTATGGCCAAATGCTAAATTTTTATCTTAAAAATTTAAAAAAATCATATACTTAAAGCAACATTTTCCTCTAACATAACTTAGTTTTGTACTCTTGCCTTTTCCTATTGTTTCTAAATTCTCAATATAATCAGAACACTTCTTATGCTGTTCCTAAGAGTCATGTATTTCCCTGCTATATTCATAACCCTGAACATAGAATTCTTGTTTCTGATTAAATTCAAACACTTTTTTTTTTTTTTTAAGTTTAACCTCCAACGTATTTATATGGGCTTCCCATAAGGAGAAGCAGTCACACTGAAGAAAGTTTTTCTTTGTCTTTTTGGTTACTAGCTTAAGCAATAAAATTTTATCATTCGTATGCTGTCTTTAGGTTTTTAGGTACAGGATAAAATATTAATACCCTTCAGTTCATGTAACTTTAGAAATATTTAATAAAAACCTTTTAAATATTATCTATAAAATAAAAATGTCTTTGCCTATAATCCCAGTACTTCTGGAGGCCAAGACGGGCAGATCACCTGAGGACAGGAATTCAAGACAAGCCTGGCCAACATGGTGAAACCCCATCTCTACTAAAAATCCAAAAATAGCCTAACACAGTGGCACACATCTGTAGTCCCAGCCACTCAGGAGGCTGAGGCAGGAGAATTGCTTGAAACTGGTAGGTGGAGGTTGCAGTGAGCCAAGATTTTACTGTTGCACTCCTGCCTGGGTGACAGAGTGAGACTATCTCAAACAAATAAATAAATATGTCTTCATATTTGGACATTTTGTCTAAATTATGCAGAACAAGCATCAGGTTTACTAAATGCTTTATGGTCATGAGCTGTTTCAGAACTTTTAATAATTTTTCAATTTTCTTGGTTTAGAACTGTTAAATTCTAGGTAAGGCCTAGGGACATGTGGAGTTACACATGACCCCTGGCTTTGCTGGGAAAAGTAAAACTTTATCTGTGGTTATGTATCTATCCTTCCCTAATAACTGGAGAGGAAGTTGTTCACTAACTTATTTTTTTCCTATTGTGGACCTCCTGGACTAACACCCATCAGTACCTATCCCCCTTATATTCCAGGTCCAAACCTCAGAGAGAATAACTGTAGTTTTTCTGCCCTTATGGCTCTGTTAATAAGTAAAGATGTGTAACTTGTAAAAAAATGTAAAGTTACCATTTTGACTAAATAGATGATTTACAGTAACATATGACATTACTTGATAAAATCAAGTGTTTAATCATTTGCTATTTGCCAAATGTTCCAAAGTCAAATACTTTATTATACCTTTTTAATCTAGTTAATTCTTAAATATTAAGTCCTCTAAAATCTGAAAGAGAAATATTTGGCTTATTTGACATATTAAAATCATAAAGACAGTGATTCAAGTGTAAAATTATAAAAATGGTTTTGGCTTTGCTTGGGTTGAATTCATATAAATGTGTTATTTGTATGTGTTTTCAAAAACTGTATGACATTGCTTTAATTCTGATATGCCTCAATATGTCATCAGTAATAAATATGAATGTACTTCCTTGAATGTATTTCCTTGCTATGCTTATAATCCCAACACACTTTTTTTTCTTGTGGTATCTTTTATGACCTTGCTATCAGGGTGATACTGGCTTCATAATGAATTTGAAAGTGTTGAAAGAATTTAAGAACAATTGGTAGGTCTTTGTTAAATGTTTGATAGACTTCAGCAATGAAGTAACCTACTACTGGAATTTCCTTTGTTGTCATTTATTATCATTATTATTATATTTTATTGCATTTATGTTTGGGGGTACATGTGAAGAACATGTAAGATTGTTGCATAGGTACACACATGGCGGTGTGGTTTTCTGCCTTCCTCCTCATCACCTATATCTGGCATTTCTCTCCATGTTATCCCTCCCCAAGTCCCCACTCCCCACTGTACCTCCCCTAGATCCTTCCCACAGACCCCAGTGTGTGATGCTCCCCTCACTGTGTCCATGTGTTCTCATTGTTCAACTGCTTCAATCAATATGCTTCTAGTTGTTCTACGCAGGTTTTCTATTTCTACTTGATTCAATCTTGGTAGGTTGTATGTTTATATGCATTTTACTTTTTTTTCTAGGTTACCAATATGTTCACATTTAATTGTTCAAATGATATCTTATGGTCATTTTATTTCGGTGTAATCAGTTGTAACATCTCCTTTTTATACTTCTTATTTATTTATTTATTATATTTTAAGTTCTGGGGTACATGTGCAGATTGTGCAGGATTGTTACATAGGTATACACATGCTATGGTGGTTTGCTGCATCCATCTCCCCATCATCTACATTAGGCATTTCTCCCCAATCTCACCACCTGCTGCTATCCTTTCCCTAGCCCCCCCAACCCCCCCAACAGGCCCTGGTGTGTGATATTCCCCTCCCTGAGTCCACGTGGTCTCGCTGTTAAACACCCACTTATGAGTGAGAACATGCAGTGCTTGGTTTTCTGTTCTTGTGTCAGTTTGCTGAGAATGATGGTTTCCAGATTCATCCATGGTCCTGCAAAGGACATGAACTCATCCATTTTTATGGCTGCATAGTATTCCATGGTGTATATGTGCCTCATTTTATTTATCCAATCTGTCGTTGATTATCATTTGGGTTGATCCCAATTCTTTACTATTGTAAATAGTGCCACAATGAACATAAGTGTGCATGTGTTTTTATAGTAAAACAATTTATGATCCTTTGGGCATATACCCAGGAACATGATTGCTGGGTCAAATGGTATTTCTGTTTTCAGATCCTTGAGGAATCACCACACTGTCTTCCACAATGGTCAAACTAATTTACACTCCTACCAACAGTGTAAAAGCATTCCTATTTCTCCACATTCTCTCCAGCATCTGTTGTCTCCAAATTTTTTAATGATCACCATTCTAACTGGCATGAGTGACATCTCAATGTGGTTTTGGTTTTCATTTCTCTAATGACCAGTGATGATTAGCTTTTTTTCATGTTTGTTGGCTGCATAAATGCCTTTTTTTGAAAAGTGTCTGTTCATATTCTTTGCCCACTTTTTGATGAGGTTGTTATATTTTTCTTCTAAATTTGTTTATGTTCTTTGTAGATTCTGGATATTAGCCCTTTGTCAGATGGGTAGATTGCAAAATTTTTTCCATTCTGTTGATTGCTGGTTCACTCTAATGAAAGATTTTTTGCTGTGCAGAAGCTCTTAAATTTAATTAGATCCCATTGTCTATTTTGGCTTTTGTTGCCATTGCTTTTGGTGCTTTAGTCATGAAGTCCTTGCCAATGCCTATGTCCTGAATGGTATTGCCTAGGTTTTCATCTAGGGTTTTTACGGTGTTAGGTCTTATGTTTAAATTTTTAATCCATCTGGAGTTAATTTGTGTAAAAGATGTAAGGAAGTGGTCCAGCTTCAGCTTTCTGCACATGGCTAGCCCATTTTCCCAACACCATTTATTAAATAAGGAATCCTTTCCACATTGCTTGCTTTTGTCACATTTGTCAAATATCAGATGCTTGTAGATATGTGGTGTTATTTCAGAGGCCTCTGTTCTGTTCAACTGGTCTATATCTCTGTTTTGGTACCAGTACTGTGGTGTTTTGATTACTGTAGCCTTGTAGTATAGTTTGAACTCAGGTAGCATGATGCTTCCAGCTTTGTTCTTTTTGCTTAGCATTGTCATGGCTATGTGGGCTCTTTTTTGGTTCCATATGAAGTTTAAATTTTTTTTTTCCAGTTCTATGAAGAAGGTCAATGGTAGCTTGATGGGGATAGTGTCGAACCTATAAATTACTTTGGGCAGTATGGCCATTTTTACAATATTGATTCTTTTTCACCATGAGCATGGAATATTTTTCCTTCTGTTTGCATCCTCTCTTATTTCATTGTGCAGTGGTTTGTAGTTCTCCTTGAAGAGGTCCCTCACATCCCTTGTTAGTTGCATTTCTAGGTATTTTATTCACTTTGTAGCAATTGTGAATGGGAGTTCACTCATGATTTGGTTCTTTGTTTGTCTGTTACTGGTGTTAGAAATGCTTGTAATTTTTGCATATTGATTCTGTATTCTGAGAGTTTGCTGAAGTTGCTTATCATCTTAAGGAGATTTTGGGCTGAGATGATGGGGTCTTCTAAATATACCATCATGTTATCTGCGAATAGAGACAATTTGGCTTCCTCTTTGCCTAGTTGAATACCTTTTATTTCTTTTTCTTGCCTGATTTCTCTGGCCAGAACGTCCAATACTATATTGATTAGAGAGTTGAGGGAGGGCACTCTTGTCTTGTTCCAGTTTTCAAAGGGAGTGCTTCCAGTTTTCGCCCATTCAGCATGATAGTGGCTGTGGTTTTGTCATAAATAGCTTTTATTATTTTCAGATACATTCCATTGATACCTAGTTTATTGAGAGTTTTTAGCATAAAGCGGTATTAAATATTGTTGAAGGCTTTCTCTGCTTCTATTGAGATAATTATGTGGTACTACTATTGTATCTCTCTTTAGCTAAGTGTTAATTTTATTTCATAATAGTAATTTAATTTAATTTTGATTTTTTTTTTTTTTTTTTTTTTTTTTTTTTTGTGATGGAGTTTCGCTTTTGTTACCCAGGCTGGAGTGCAATGGTGCAATCTCGGCTCACCGCAACCTCCGCCTCCTGGGTTCAGGCAATTCTCCTGCCTCAGCCTCCTGAGTAGCTGGGATTACAGGCACGCACCACCATGCCCAGCTGATTTTTTGTACTTTTAGTAGAGATGGGGTTTCACCATGTTGACCAGGATGGTCTCGATCTCTTGACCCTGTGATCCACCCACCTCAGTCTCCCAAAGTGCTGGGATTACAGGCATGAGCTACCGCACCTGGACTATTTTAATATTTTATTTTTTCTGATTCTTATTTTATTTCTCCTCTAAGATTTATTATTTTATTTTATTTTGTTTTCCTGACATCAATATTATAGTTTTATTATAGTAACAAATAGTTGGTACAGTGAGATCTACACACATATACAGAATTATACTTAAATTCATATAGAATATTTACATTTTTGAATTATACTTTTGAAATTAGAAGATGAAGAACAGCTTAAGTTTGACAACAAAGATAAATATATAAGACAAAAATAGACAGAGTTAACAATAAAAACACAACTATCTGTTCTTGATATAAGATGTGGAAACTTTTTGTCAGAAAGCTACATCTTCTTAATCTGATTGTCCAAATCGTGAAAATATGGATGATTCAGTGCCATTTTGCCAGAAATTATTTTGGCTGGATCGTAGATTAACATTTATGAGAGCCAATCCAAGCCATTTTCATCCAAGCTTTTGACACTTGACTTCAAAGCTGGCTCTTGGAAGTTGAGTGGAAAGTGACACAGCTGTGGTAATCGCCTCTGGGGCTGCCACAGCATGATAAGCCAGGATCTACCATACCGATTGACTAACTATGGAAGAGTATACCAAAATAGAGAAAATTGGAGAAGGTACCAATGGAGCTGTGTATAAGGGTAGACACAAAGCTGCAGGTCAAACGGTAGCCATGAAAAAAAATCAGACTAGAAAGTGAAGAGGAAGGGGCTCCTAGTATGGCAATTCGGGAAATTTCTCTATTAATAGGACTTCGTCATCCAAATATAGTCAGTCTTCAGAATGAGCTTATGCAGGATTCCAGGTTATATCTCATCTGTTAATTTCTTTCCATGGATCTGAAGAAATACTCGGATTCTATCCCACCTGGTCAATTCATGGATTCTTCACTGGTTAAGAGTTATTTATACAAAATCCTACAGGGGGTTGTGTTTTGTCACTCTAGAATAGTTCTTCACAGAGGCTTAAAACCTCAAAATCTCTTGATTGATGACAAAGGAACAATTAAACTGGCTGATTTTGGCCTTGCTAGAGCTTTTGGAATACCTCTTAGAGTATATACAGATGAGGTAGTAACACTCCAGTATAGATCAGCAGAAGTATTGCTGGGGTCAGCTCATTACTCGATTCCAGTTGACATTTGGAGTATAGGCACCATATTTGCTGAGCTAGCAACTAAGAAACCACTTTTCCATGAGGATTCAGAAATTGATGAACTCTTCAGGATTTTCAGAGCTTTGGGCACTCCCAATAATGAAGTGAGGCCAGAATTGGAATCTTTACAGGACTGCTATTTTATTTTGTGTCCTTTTTTGCTGCTTCACTTTTTTTTTTTTTCTAATTTTCTGAGGTAAAATTTCATTGTGTATTTCAAACATTTCTCCTTCTCCTTCTCCTTCTCCTTCTCCTTCTCCTTCTCCTTCTTCCTCTTCTTCTCCTTCTCCTTCTCCTTCTCCTTCTTTTTCTCCTTCTTCTTCTTCTTCTTCTTCTTCTTCTTCTTCTTCTTCTTCTTCTTCTTCTTCTTCTTCTTCTTCTTCTTCTTCTTCTTCTTCTTCTTCTGAGACAGATTCTGGCTCTGTTGCCAGGTACCAGGCTGGAGTGCAGTGGCATGATCTCAGCTCACTGCAACCTCTGCCTCCTGGGTTCAAGCAATTCTCTTGCCTCAGCCTCCTGAGTAGCTGGGACTACAGGCACACACCACCACACCCAGCTAATTTTTGTATTTTTTAGTAGAGACAGGGTTTCACCATGTTGGCCAGGATGGTCTCAATCTCTTGACCTTGTGATCCACCCGCCTCAGCCTCCTAAATTGCTGGGATTACAGACATGAGTCACCACACCCAGCCTCTTTCTTATTCTTTAATATAAACATTCGTTGTTATTATCATCTTTATTAGTACTGCTTTCCTGCATCCTACAAGTTTTTGTATACTGTGTTTTCAGTTTCATTTGTCTTATTTTTGCAATTCTTTTTATTTATTTATTTGACTCAATGGTTGTATAATTGTGTATTGTTTAATTTCCACGTTTGTAATTTTGAGCATTTTTTATTATTAATCTAGTCGATGCAATTTTGATTGAAAGAGGTATTTGGAATAATTTCAGGTTTCTTATATATGTTAAGACTTATTTTGTGACCTAACATTTGACATATCCTGGAGAATGTATTGTGTGCTTGCCTAGAATGAGTATTGTACTGCTGTTGGGTGAAATGCTCTGTGCATATCCTTTAGGTTCATTTTGTCTAAAGTGTTATTCAAACCTGCTGTTTCCTTATTGAGTTTTTTTTGTATCCATTTGATATGGTGCGGTTGTGTCCCTACACAAATCTCATATTGAATTGTAATTCCCACAATCCCTGTGTGTCATCAGAAGGACCTGTCTGGAGGTAATTTAATTATATGAGTGGTTCCCCATGCTGTTCTCCTGATAGTGAGTGATTTATCATGAAATCCAATGGATTTATTATGGGCTTTTCCCTTTTCACTTGGCATTTCTCTTTCCTACCTCTATGTGAGGAAGGGCTTGTTTGTTTCCCCTTCTGCCATGATTGTAGGTTTCCTGAAGCCCCCTCACCATGTGGAATTGTAAGTAAATTAAACCTCTTTTCTTTATAAATTACCCAGTCTTGAGAATTTATTTGTACCAGCATAAGAACAAACTTATACAGTAAATTGGTATCACAGAGAGTGGGATGCTGTTATAAAGACATCTGAAAATATGGAAGTGACTTTGGAACTGGCTAACAAGCAGAGTTTGGAGGGTTCAGAAGAAGAAAGGAAAATGTGGGAAAGTTTGGGACTTACTAGAAACTTGAAAGGCTCAGAAGACACAAAGATATGGGAAAGTTTGGAACTTCTTAGTGGCTTGTGAATGGCCTTGACCAAAATGCTGAGAGTGATATGGACACTGGAGTCCAGTCTGAGCTGGACTCAAACGGATATGGGAAACTTATTGGAAACTGGCATAAAGGTGATTCTTACTATGCTTAAGCAAGGGACTAACAGCATTTTGCTCCTGCCCTTCAGATCTGTGGAATTTTGAATGAGAGAGATGACTTTAGGGTATATGGCAGAAGAAATTTGGAAGCAGCAAAGCATTCGAGAGGAAGCAGAGCATAAAAGCTTGGAAACTTTGCAGCCTGTTGATGCAATAGAAAAGAAAAAAAAAACATTTTCTCAGGAGAAATCCAAGCCTGCTGCAGAAATTTGCATAAGTAACAAGGAGCTAAATGTTAAACACAAAGACAGTAGGAAAAATGTCTCCAGGGCATGTTTTCATGACAACTTCTCCCATCACAGGCCTGGAGACCTAGGAGGAAAAAATAATTTCCTAGGTTGGACCTAGTGCTCCCCTGCTGTGTGTGCTGCTGCCCTGTGTCACAGCTGCTTTAGTAGTGGCTACATAGGGTCAAGGTACAGCTCTGATTTTGGCTTCAGAGGATGAAAGTCCCAAGCTTTGGCAGCTTTCATGTGTTAAGTCTGCAGGTGCACAGAAACCAAGAATTGAGGTTTGGAAAGATCTGCCTGCATTTCCAAGGATGTCTGGAAATGACTGGATGCCCAGGCACAAGTTTACTGCAGGGGTGGAGCCCTTATGGAGAGCCTGTACTAGGGCAATGTGGAAGGAAAATGTAGAGTTGAAGCCCCCACACAGTTCCCACTGGGGCATTCCCTAGTGGAGTTGTGAGAAGAGTGCCACAATCCTCCAGACCCCAGAATGGTTGATCCACCAACAGCTTTCACTGTGTGCCTGGTAAAAGCAACAGACACTCAACAGCAGCCATGAAAGCAGCTGGAAGTGAGTCTGTACACTGCAAAGCCACAGGGGCAGATCTGCACAAAGCCGTGAGAGCCCAACTCTTCCATCAGCATGATTGTGTTTTGAAATGTAAGAACATCAGATTTGGAAGGGGTCAGGGATGGAATGATGTGGTTCAGCTGTGTCCTAACCCAAATATCATCTTGAATTGTAGTTCCTATAATCTCCACTTTTCATGGAAGGTACACATTGGGAGGTAATTGAATCATGAAGGTGAGTCCCCCATATTGTTTTTGTGATGGTGAGTTCTCATGAGATCTGATAGGTTCATATGGGGCTTTTTCCCCTTTGCTTGATACTTCTCCTTTATGCCACCAGGCAAGAAAGGATGTGTTTGCTTGCACTTAAACTAGGTTTGTATGTTTCCTGAGGCCTCCTCAGGCATGCTTAACTCTGACTCAAATAAACTTGTTTTCTTTATAAATTATCCACTATCAGGAAGTTCTTTATATCAGCATGAAAATGGACTAATACAGCGTTGTTGAAAGCAGGCATTAATATGTCCTATTAGTATTGCATTTGTGTCTACTTCTTTCTTAAGTTCTGTCAACTTCTGCTTTATATAGTGCTTTGATGTTGGGTTTTCATGTATTTATAATTTTTTTTTACTGTTGAATGATCCCATTTCTCAATCCAAAATAACCTTATTTGATGCTTTTCGTTTTTAACTTAAAGTCTATCTTTTTCTGATATAAATATAAGCACTCTTATTGCTTTTGTTTACATTTGCATGAAACATCTTTCTTCTTTTCCTCAGCTGTAGTCTATATGTGTCTTTAATTCTAAAATGAGTCTCTTGTAGACACCATAAAGTTGGGTATTTTTAATTTTTATTCATTCAGCAAATCTGACTCTTAATCAGGAAATTTAATCCACTTATATCTAAAGTTAAAATTTATGGGTACTTTCTACTTCTACTTTTTTTTTATTGGTTTCTCTATGTTTTATACTAGTAACCACATTTTAAACTAAAACAGCTTAATCTTAATCATATACAGCAGGGTCCCCAAACCCCGGGACGTGGACCAGTACCAGTCCGTGGCCTGTTAGGAACCAGGTTACACAGTAGGAGGTGAGGTGAGCAGCACTGAGTGAGCATTACCACATGAAGTCTACCTTCCATCAGATTAGCAGCAGCATTATATTCTCACAGAAGCACAAATCCTATTTAAAACTGAATCCAAGGAACTGAGTTGCACATTCCTTATGGTAATTTAACTAATGTCAGATTATCTGAGGTGGAACAGTTTCATTCTGCAACCATCTCCCCACCCCAGTTTAACCAAATGTTAAATACTAAGACAGTAGGTGAAAAAGTTACCTTTCAAAAAACCAGTCCCTGGTGCCTAAAGTTTGGGGATCACTGACAGGAACTTTATACTTTATTTTCTTCTTATGGACACATTTTAAGTTATTGATGTCAGATTATACTTATTTCATATATTGTTTTTATTATCAAATTTTTGAGATTATAATTATTCCTAATAATTTTGTTTTTGTTTTTTATATTAATGTTACCATTATTTATGTGCCATCATTGCAGTATTGATTACATCATTCTCTATTTGTCTATGCATTTATATTTATTAGTGAAATTTATACTTTCATATGTTTTCATTTTACTGTTTAATATGTTATTATATTTGAATACTTCACTGTATTGTTCTTATACAGCAAATAGAGTGGTAAAAATTCCCTCAGTTGTCATTTTTCCAGAAGTTTTCCTTTTCTTTATTCTTAAAGATCTGTTTTGCTTGGTACAGTATTTGTTTTGGGGAGATTTTTTTTTTCTTTCTGTTTATGGACTATATCATTCCTTTCTTTCCTGGGCAGCAAGTATTCTACTGAGAATTCAGTTGATAGCTGTATCAGCAATTTTTACATATAGGACAAGTCATTGTTTGCTTTCTATGTCTCACATTCTTTGTATTTTATTTTTATTTTCTTTAATTATAATATGTCTCCATGTAGACTCACTTGTGTGTAAACTATTTGAAGAACTATGGTCTTTATTAATCGAAATGTCCATTTTCCTCTGTATATTTAAAATGCTTTTTGTCAGCATTTTTAATGTGTAATTTATCCTTGTTTTGTAGTTGCTCAATAAACAGAAAACAATTGTATACATTTATAAGGCACATGTAATATTTTGATACATATCTATAATGTATAATGTTTAAATTAAGGTAACTAGGATATTCATTACCTCAAATGTTTATTATTTCACTGTATTAGAACCATTTCACTTCTTCATTTCTACAATGAATTATTGTTATCTATTGGTATCCTATGGTGCTATCAAATATTAACATTCGTTTCTTCTACCTAACTATGCTTTTACCTGTTACTACAATTTTTTCTCCCCCATACACCCCTACATTTCTCAGCCTCTAGTGATAATTATTTTACTCTCCACTTTCATGAGGTCAACATTTTTAGCTCCCACAAATGAGTGAGACCATGCTATATTTATCTTTCTGTGCCTGGCTTATGTCACTAAACTTACCAGTTCATCCATGTTGCTGAAAATGACATAATTTTGTTCTTTTAATGGCTTAGTAATATTTTATTCTGTATATATACTACAGTTTCCTTTTATCAATTTTTCTGTTGATAAACATGTAGGTTGTTTTTTATCTTGACTGTTGTGTGGCTGTAATAAACATGGGAGTGCAGATGCATGCTTATTATATTGATTATCTTTTTTTTTTTTTTTTGGATATATACCCAGTACTGGAATTGCTAGATTATACGGTAGTTCTATCATTAAACTTTTGAGAAAACTTCATACTGTTTTCCATTGTTGCTGTACTAATTTGTATTTCTACCAATGGTGTTTAAACGTTCCCCTTTATACACATTCTCATCAACATCTGTTATTTTTTTATCTTTTGAAAGTACATATTTTAGCTGGGATGAAATTACACCTTACTGTGGTGTTCATTTGTGTTTCCCAGATAATTAATGATGTTGAATATTTTCTTTCATATACCTGGTGGCCATTTGTATATTTTCATCTGATAAATGACTATTCACATATTTTCCATTTTAATTGGATATTTTTGATATTGAGTGCAAAATATATATTCTCATTATTAATTCATTCTCAGAGAGATAGTCACAAACATTTTCTTCCACTCTGAAGGTTTTACCTTCACATTTTTGGTTTTTGTCTTTGCTGTGCAGAAGCTTTTTAGCTTGATATTATCCCATTTGTCTATGTTTGCTTTGGTTGCCTGTGTTATTTCAGTCTTACTCGAAAAGTCTTTGCACAGACCAATGACCTGAAGCATTTCTCTTAGTATTTTTCTGTAGTAGTCTCATCATTTTCAGGCTTATATTTATATCTTTAATACATTTTGATTTAATTTTTCTATATAGTGACAGATAAGAGTCAAGATTTATTCTTCTGTATATATATATTCAGTCTTTCCAGCATAATTTATTGAAGAAACTGTCATTACCCCAATGTATGGTTTTGGCATCCTTATTGAAAATGAGTTTGCTGCCAATGCTTGAATTTATTTCTGTGGACTCCATTTCCTTTTATTTATCTATGTTTGTTTTTATGTCAGTAATGTACTGTTTTGTTACTATAGCTGTGTAGTATAATTTAAAGACAGTTTCTGTGATCCCACAAGCTTTATAATTTTGCTCAGTGTTGCCATGGGCCCATTTAAATTTTAGGATTTTTTTTTCTATATTTGTGAAAAATGGCATTGTTATTTTGAAAGGATTTGGCTGAATCTAGAGATTTTTTGGGATGGTATAGATACTTTAACCAGATTTATTCTCCAAGTAAATAAGAATAAAATACATGTCAGCATTTCTTATTTAATTTATTGTATCAATGTTTTATAAGTTTCATTGTAGAAATATATTACTACTGTCATTAGGTTTATTTCTAGGTATGTTTGTAGCTATTACAAATTGAATTGTGTGTTTTTTTTTAGATTGTTCATTGTTGGGATATAGAAATGGTACAGATATTTTATTCTGCAACTTTACTAAATTAGTTTTATCAGTTCTAATGATTTTTGTGGTAGACTATTTTGCTTTTTCTAAGTATAAGATTATGTCTTCTGCAAATAAGAACCAGTTGATCTCTATTCAATTTGGATGACCTGCGTTTCTTTATTCAATCTAATTGCTCTGACAAGGATTTCCAGTACTAGAATAAATACAAATGTTTAAAGTGGGCATTCTTATGTTATTGTAAATCTTAGAGGAAATGTGTTTATTTTTTCCCATTTGGTATGATGCTAGCTGTGGGTTTGTCATATATGATATTTATGGTTGAACATTTGTTTATTGCACATCAAATTTGTTGACTTTTCTTTATAATGAAAGAATGATAAATTTTACTGAAATTTTTGCTGTCTATTGAGCTATTATATGACTTTTATACTTAATTCTATTAATATGTGTATCTCATTTATTGAGTTGTATGCATTGAATCATCCTAGTATTCATTGACTAATTCTACATGATCTTGGTGAATGATCTTTTTAATGTTTTGTTGAATTTGATTTGCTAGTATTTTCTAGAGCATTTCTGCATCTATGTTTATTAGAAACATTAGTCCATATGTTTTTTTCTTTCCAACTATTATCCTATTTTCAGGGGCTACTGGTGCAGGTTTTTTGGTTCATGTAAGCTGCATGTTACTGGGGTTTGATGTACAAAATATTTTGTCACCCAGGTAGTGAGTATAGAACCCGATAGGTAGTATTTTTTATCTTCATTCTTCTCCCATCCTACATCCACAAGTAAGTCCTGGGGTCTACTGTATCTGTTTTTGTGTTTATGTGTATTCAATGTTTAGTTTCCATTTATAAGTGAAAGGATGTAGTACATGGTTTTCTGATTATGCGTTAATTTGCTTGAGATAATGAACGCCAGCTGCATCCATATTGATGCAGAAGACATGATTTCATTTCATTTGTTAAAACTGTAGAATGTTTCATAGTGTATATGTGCCAGATGTTTTTATCCAGTCTATCAATGATGGGCATCTCGTTTGATTCCATGTCCTGGCTATGGTGAAAAGTGCTGCAATGAACATATATATGTATGAGTCTTTGTGGTAGAATGACATATTACTTTAAGTATACTTGTCAGTTATAGTATTGCTGTATTAAATAGTAGTTCTGTGTTAAATTCTTTGAGAGATCTCCAAACTGATTTTCATAGTAGCTGAACTAATTTATATCCCCACCAGTAGTGTGTAAATGTTCCCTTTTCTCTGCAAAATTACAAACATATTTTCTTCTTTTCAATAGTAGCCATTCTGATTGGCATGTGATGGTACCTTACTGTGATTCTTATTTGAATTTCTCTGATGATTAGTGATATTGAATATTTTTATTTTATATATTTGTTAGACACATGCATGTCTTTTTTTGAAAAGTATCTGTTCATGTCCCATACATATGTTTATTGGTGTTGTTTATTTCTTATTTGTTGAATTGTATAAGATCCTTATAGATTCTGGATATTTGACCATTGTTACAGGCATAGATTGCAAACATTTTCTCCCGTTCTGGAGGTGACCTGTTCACTCTGTTGATAGGTCCTTTTGTTGCGCAAAAGCTCTATAGTTTAACTAGATCACACGTCAATTTTTGTTTTTGTGGCAGTTGCTTTGAACATCTTTGTCATAAAACCTTTGCCATGTCCTATATCCAGAATAACATTTCTTAGGTTATATTCCAGAGTTTTTATAATTTTAGGTTATAAATTACAGTTTTTAACACATCTTATGTTTATTTTTGTACATCATGAAAAGAAGAGGTCCAGTCTCAATCTTCTGCATATATTACTGTTACGGGATTTTGGGGTGTTGTTTTCTGGCTTGAAACCTGTACCTGGTGGTATCTTTGCCCAAGTTTTGCTCAGCCTTGCTGGGCTCATTCCATCCACTCAGCCTGACAGGCTGTGCTCAGCTTATGCTACTGGCCTGGACACAACACCTCCAGATGAAGACTGTGAGTCAGGCATGGGGTGGCAAGGAGTGTGTGAGTGAGCATGGGGTCTAGCCACAGCGCCATCAAACATGCTGGCTGCTGCTGTGGGACAGGTAGCTCTAAGTGCCAGCATGTGTGCTGGCTCTCTGGGAGGCTGCAGCTGGACCAGGCACACTACAAGCAGCTCTCCCAGCTAACAACAGGGAATGCTGTGGCACTTGGAGAAACCAGAAACCACAGGGCCCCAAAGAGGGAGTCAGAGACCTGGTTTGGGGAGTTTCCAAGTCTGGAAATACCAGAAAGTTGCAGCTCTTCTCTCCTTCTCTTCACCCATAACATGGAAAGCAAGGCTCATGTTTCAGGCCTGTTTATGTCACAACTCTTTTAGCTTCAGTGTTTAGTGGGTCCCTAGTTCTTGTCTTATGACCAGAAACAATGAGGTACACAGACATTTGAAGGTGAGCAAGATGAAGAGAAGCTTTAATTGAGTAATAAAACACCTCAGTCTCCCATAACGAGCAGCTCCCTTATACAGCCAGGGTGTCCTGTCGAGTGTTCACCTTCTAGCAGAGAGGGTAGCTCCTCTCTGCAGCTGGTTTTCCCATCCTGTGTTCTGCTGTGGCTCAGCCCCAGGGTTTGATGAGTTTCAGGAGGAAAGAACTGTGTGCCAATTGGTCTATGGGTGGGGCTGGAAAAGGCACCACAAGTGTCCACTCCGATCTGTGGGATTGGCAGCCCAGCACCCCAGCCTTCAGGTCCTCCCTTGCCTAAATGTGGGGCCTCACTGGGGACATGCCTGCCCCCTTCCACCTAGGAGCCTATTTGCCTCCTGCCACCACTCACGGTGCTCAGGATGATCATGCCAAGGGGAACCTGCAGACCAGGACTGAGCTGCCTTCTACTCCTCCTCAGAGTGGCCTCCATGCTCATTGGCACTCAAAATGCAGAGGGTACTGAGGCATTAGGGGGATGGCGTGTCCGTACTGCCCTAAGCCTGCACACACTCAGCCAGGCTGGGACAGTGCCCAGTCTTTGCCCCAACCCTGCTCCAAGATTAGAGTTGGTGCTGGGAGTAGGAAAAGGCCAAGCAACAGGAGCAGACAATCCCAAGCCTGAAAAGGCATGGAACATTCCCAGGATCCTGAGGGTGCAGAGTCCAGAGATGCCCAGGTCCTACACCTGGGAGGGCAGGGATCCTGACTGCACCATGGAGTGTGCAGTCAGATCCAGCTATGCCTCCTCTGTTCAGCCTGGAGCAGAAGCTCCAGATCCTCTAGGGCCTGGATCTGGGTGGGCAGCGTGGCTGGCTCCACCATGGCCGTCCCCAAGGCAGCAGGCTCCCTGGGGTCTCCAGCCTGCCCCTGGCTAGTGCCAGCTCCATGGAGCACATCACAGCACTACCCCAGGCCCAGCTCTACCTCCTCCCTGCACCTTACCTGCAGTGGTAACAGGCAAGAGCAGTGATGCCAGGCTGAATCTGGAGCATTTGAGGCTCGGGTCCTGCCTAGCCAAGTGAGGGTGGGGGCAGTGCAATCAGCTGTGTCAGGGACATGGGGCACAGGGGACCCACCACCACCACTGCTGTTCCTGGAGCCACTCCTACCACCCCAACAGTGCCTCCCTCCTGCAACTGTCATGATGACAGTGGCTGCTCTGGATGGCCTGCTGCTGCCATCAATTCCCCCTTTGAAAAGGTATGTCTAACTGCCATTAAGGTAAGCATCATGTCTCCTCTTAACTGCTTTATGCTGATAGATGGTGTATTCGTCAGTGTTTGCTAGAGGGACAGAACTAAATATGTGTGTGTGTGTGTGTGTGTGTGTGTGTGTCACATGATAAAGAAATAGAAAATAAAATGAAGATACACACACACACACACACACACACACACACACACACGATGGGAACTTATTAGGTATTAACTCACATAATCACAATGTCCCACAGGAGGCTATCTGCAAGCTGAGGAGCAAGGAGAGCCAGTAGGAGTCCCAAACTGAAGAACTGGGAGTCCGATGTTCAAGGGCAGGAAGCATCCAGCAGGGAAGAAAGATGTAGGCTGGGAGGCTAGGCCAGTCTAGCTTTTTCACAATTTTTTCTGCCTGGTTTATATTTGCTGGCAGCTGATTAGCTTATGCCCAGCAGATTAAGGTTGGATCTGCCTTTCTCAGCCCACTGACTCAAATGTTAATCTCCTTTGGCAACACCCTCACAGACACACTCAGGGAATCAATATATTTTGCCCTTCAATCCAATCAAGTTGACACTCAGTATTAACCATCATGAGTCCATGCCTTGTCCACTTGAACCCATACATATCTCCTGAAATCATACATAATCTTCAAATAAAGACAATAATAAAGTTATAATTATGCCTAACATAATACAACTCTTCTTCATATGACTGGAAATACACCAATCCCCATCCCAAATACTATTACATAAAGTTAACAAAGCTTAAATGCTGATATAAAGTCAATAAATATTATGTCACATGATAAAGGAATAGGAAATAAAGACATTTTCTTAGTACAAGTGTATACATGCACAAACATGTTTTTAACAAAAAAAGGAGGAAATACTCATGACAATTACAGTCCTCATTTCTGCAGCTTGTCACGTGGTCATAGCCGGTATTGATGACTACCTTCTTCTACTACATATTCTGTATTCCCTTTCCCTTCAGCAAGCACCTCAGCAGATTGTGGTTTCTTTCCTGATGAAGTGACTGAAATGGTCATTCCTGAGGGGTCTGGAACATTTGTAGTCCTTCCTGGATTGGGCTGTTGTAATTTCCCATTGACCTTAATCACGGGGTGTTGTAATACTAAGAGATGCCCTACTGGATCTTCTGTGTTGCATGTGTATTCTTCCTTATCTCTGTTATGGAGTAATAGACTGATTCCATATTGATAGTCTGGGTCAATTATACCAGCCAACACTGTAAGTACCTTCTTAGCCTGTTGACAAAGGTAGAAGTAGCCCAAAGTGTACAGGTGGCAATCTTCCAATTTAATAGAATTATTGTTGTGTTTCCTGGTGGCAGCGTTCCTCCCTCTGGAACTAAGACCTCTAGGCCAGCAGAACGTAATGTGGGAACAGGAAGGAAAAATGTTGTTAGTGGATTACTAGGGATGATGGTGAGTGGTGCCACTTCCACTTCCATCCCTTGACTTCTGAACCCATGAGGCCAGGCTATAAGTGAAACAGTACCATATATCAGATGCAGATTCAGAGCATGCATGGAGTTCTGGAGAACTTTACCCAGCCCTGCAAAGTATTATCATCTAGTTGGTATTGTAATTCTGACTTTAAAAGGCCATTTCACCATTCTATCAATCCAGCTGCTTGAGAATAATGGGGAACATAAGATCAGTGAACTCCATGAGCATGAGCCCACTGCTGCACTTCTTTAGCAGAAAAGTGAAGTTAGAGGCAATGTTGTGTGGAATACCATGACGGTGGATAAGGCATTTTGTGAGTCCATAGATGGAATCTTGGTAGAAGCATTGCATGTAGGATAGACAAACCCACATCCAGAGTAATTGTCTATACTAGCGAGGACATACCTCTGCGTTTTCCATGATGGAAGAGGTCCAATATAAACAACCTGCCACCAGGTAGCTAGCTGATCAACATGTGGAATGGTGCCATATCAAGGACTCAGTGTTGCTCTGCTTCTGGGTTGTTTTCCCTGAAGCCATGGAGCCCTATTAACCCTGGCATTCTGTGAGGGAGCAACAGCCAAAGATAAATTGCTCCTTATCAAGAGAGTGCCAAGAAGTTTCAGATGGCCAAACATCAGAAGCAGAAACCCCCAAGCCTGTTGGGGCAGAGACTTTCTCAGGCTCCCAAGGGTTTAGAGTCCAGAGACACCCGGGTCCTGCACCTTGGAGGGCAGGGCTCTCACCTGCTCCATGGGGTATGCAGGCAGCCCTGTCCATGTCTCCTCACAGCCTGAGGTGGGGACTCTGGATTCTTGCTGTGTGCCTCTCTGCCCACCCCTCTGTGCCTAAGTTCGCTGCTTCCCCTCCAGTGAGATGCTCAACCCAGCCCCACTGTGGCAACCTCCAGGGAGGTGAACAAAATAGGGACTCCCATGTGTCTCTGGCTCCTACAGACTCCGTGGAGTGCAGCACTGCTGGGGGGCGAGGTCTGCCACTTCCCCCTACCCTCCCCAAAGCAGTGGTGAGTGAGAGCTGCAACACAGAGCCGAATTTGGAGCAGTGGAGACTCCAGACCTGTAGCTGATTTCGCCCAGCGTGGCAGTCAGCTGCCTCAAGGACACAGGGCAGAGGGAACCTACCATCACCATTGCCGCTCCTGGAGCCACTCCTGCCATCACTGCCTGCACCTTCCTGCTGCAGCCAGCATGATGACAGTGGCGGCTCCTGACGGCCTGCCATTGCCATCATTACAGCTAGTCAGTTATCTTCCCACCATTTATTGGATAGAAAGTTCTTTCACTATTGCTTGTTATTGTCAGCTTTGTCAAAGACCTTATGGTTTTAAGTGTACAGCTTTATTTTTGGTTTCTCTGATCTATTCCATTAGTCTGTGTATGGTTTTGTACTAGAATCATACTGTTTTGATTATTGTGTATAATGTAGCATGAAGTCAGGTAGTGTTAATTCTTTTGGCTTTGTTTTTTTTTTTTTTTTTTACTTAGGAATACTTTGAATATTAGGGCTCTTTTTAGTTTTGTACACATTTTAAAATAGTTATTTTTTCTATTTCTGTGAAGAAATAGAGATAAAATTTCTTCTGAAATTTTCTGAAATATCGCTGGTAGCTTGATAAGAATAACATTGAATTTGTAAATTGCTGTGGGTATTATGGGCATTCTAATCATACAGATTTTTCTTATCCACAGGTTTGGAATATTTTTTCATTTGTTTGTATTATCTCTGCTTTCTTCCAGCAGTGTTTTGTAATTTTCATTGTAGATATCACCTCCCTGATTAGCTGTTTTCCTAGGTGTTTTATTCATTTTTCATCTATTGTAACTGGGATTGCATTATTCATCTGTCTTTCACTTTGGAACTTTTTGGTGTATATAAATGCTACTGATAGATAATCTAATTTTGTAGATTAATTTTGCATCATGAAACATTACAGAAGTTTTTTGTTTGTTTGTTTGTTTTGTGGCTCACTGCAATCTCCTCCTCCTAGGTTCAAGCGGTTCTTGTGCCTCAGCCTCCTGACTAGCAGAAACTACAGACACCTGCCACCAAGCCTGACTAATTAATGTGTTTTTAGTAGAAAGAGGGTGTTAGCATGTTAGTCAGGCTGGTCTCGAACTCCTGACATCAAGTGAGCTACCCACCTTTTCCTCCCAAAGTGCTGAGATTAGAGGCAGCATGAGCTACTGTACCTGGAGTTTTTTAGGTACAGGTATATAACAACCTTATATGTGAAGAGAGATAGTTTTGCTTCCTCTCTTCGTACTGGGATGCTTGATTTGCTCTGATAGGCATTTTAGTATGATATTTAATAGGAGTGGTTAGAGTGGACATCTTTGTCTTTTTGGGGTTCTCAAGAGGGAATCCTGCAGGCTTTTGCCAATTTAGCATAATGTTGGCTTTGGGTTTGTCATAGATGGCTTTTTTTCATTTTGAGGTATGTTCCTTCAATGCCTAGATTATTGATGATTTTTAATATGAAGAGATGTTTAGTCTTATCAAAATAGTTTTTGCATCTATTCAGATGATCATGCGTTTTTTTTAGTTATGTTAATTTGATGAATCACATTTACTAATTTGCACACGTTAAACCAATCTTGCATCTCAGACATAAAGCTTACTTGATCATGGTGGATTAGCTTTTTGATGTGCTGTTGGATGCAGTTTGCTTATATTTAGTTGAGAATTTTTGCATCTATATTAGAGATATTGACCTGAAATTTTCTTTTGTGTGTGTGTTTTTGCCAGGATCTATATCGGAATGATGCTAGCCCTATGGAATAGCTAGGAATGAGTCCCTCCTCCTCAATTTTTGGAATCGAATAAGTAGAAATAGTACCCTTTTTATACATCTGGTAATATTTGACTGTGAATCCATCTGGATCTGGGCTTTTTCTGGTTGTTAGGCTTTTTATTACTAATTCAATTTAAGAGCTCAATGTTGGTCTTTTCAGAAATTTAGTTTCTTCCTGGTTCAATCTTGGGAGGTAGCAATTTTCCTGGAATTTATCCATTTCATGTAGGTTTTTTAGTTTGTATGCATAGAGGAATTCATAAGAGTATCTGAGGATTTCTCTATTTTGGGGTGGGTAATGATAATGTCCCCTTTGTCATTTCTGATTGTGTTCTTTTGGATCTTCTCTCTCTTTTTTTTTGCCCAGATAGTGGCCTTTCAAACTTACTTATTCCTTGAAAGAACATATCTTGTTTCATTTGCTCATTTTTTAAATTTTCACATCTCAATTTTATTCAGGTCAGCTGATTGAAATTTTAAATCAGAGGTGAACTCAATACAATTTAAATGTGAAACATCAAACCATCCACAAAGCTAGCAAGATAAATATAAATTCAGAATAAATGAAATGGCACAGAAGTAAAATTTCTTGAAGAAGATATTTCACAATAAAATTTCAGAAGAAATTTTATTTCTCCTGCTAGCGTTGTAGATGGTTTACTTTTGTTTTTCTTGTTCCTCTATGTCTGATGTTAACTGCCATTTTTTGTGAGTGATTTGTGTTATTAACTTTCCTCTTAACACTGCTCTAGGTGTCTCCCAAAGATGCTGGTATGTGGTATCCTGATTTTCATTAATGACAAAGAATTTCTTGATTGCTGCCTTAATTTCAATTTTTTACTCCCAAATCATTCAGAAGTAGGTTTTTAAATTTCTATATTATTGTACAGTTTTAAGAGATGTTCTTTGTATTAATTTTGATTTGTATTGTGCTATGGTCCAAGAGTGTTGTTTGCATGATTTTTAATTTTTTTTTGATAATTGTCTGATTGTTGGTCAATCTTATGTCATATGCCAATGCAGAGATGAGAAGAATACATATTCTGTTCTGTGGAAAGTCCTGTAGATGTGTGCCAGGTCAATTTGGTCTAATGTTAAGTTCAGGTCTCAAATATCTTCACTAGTTTTCAGTCTTTTTGATCGATCTGTCAGTGAAATGTTGAAGTATCCCATTATTATTGGGTTGTTATCTATGTCTCCTTATATGTCTCTAGAAACTTGTTTTTTGAATCTGGATGCTCCAAAGTTGAGATTAAATATATTAAAGATAGCTAAATTCTCTCATTAAATTGCACTTTTTATCATTGTGTAATGCCCTTCTTTGTTGTTCTTGATTGCTGTTGGTTTAAAGTGTGTTTTCTCTTAAATTAAATAGCTCTCTCTGCTCTCTTTCTCTTTTTTTTTTTTTTTTTTTTTTT
>NW_016107727.1:0-9694 GCF_001604975.1 Cebus imitator | reverse complement strand
GCTTGATATATCTTTCTCCGTCATATTACCTTTAAACTATGGGTACCATTGCAAAATAGATGGGTCTCTTCAATATAGTATACAGTTGGGTCTTCCTTATTTTTTCAGCTTGTTATTATTTTTTATTGTTATTGAATTATTTTGCTTATGTTTAAGATTAATATTGATACCTGAAAATTTCACCTTGTCATTGCATTGTTTGCTGATTGTTGCATAGGCTTGCTTATGTAGTTGCTTACGGTGTCAGTGGGCTATATCCTTAAGTGTGTTTTGGTTGTTGCCAAAACTTACCATTCATTTCCATGTTTAGCTTTCTCTTAAGAACCTCTTATAAGGCCCATCTGTTGGGCCTTACCAGAGGACTTAATGTTTACTTGCCTGAAAAAATATTTTATTTCTCCTTCTTTTGTGAATCTTAAGTTTTCCTGAACATGAAATTCTTCATTGAAATTTCTTTCTTTAAGAATGCTAAACATAGGCCCCATTTGTCTTCTGCTTTGCTGGTTTTCTGCTAAAAGGTCCGCTCTTAGCCTCATGGGATTCCCTTTGTAGGTACCATGTCCTTTGTCTTTAGCTGTCTTTAACTTTTGTTTCATGTAGACCTTAGAGAATATGATTGTGTTACCTGGGGATGGTCTTCCAGTACAGTATCTCACCTAGTTTCTCTGAATTTTCGGTATATGCATGTTCACCTCTCTAGTTTGGTTGGAGAAATTTTTGCAGACAATTTCTCAAATATGTTTTCCAAGTGGCTTGCTCTCTCTCCCACTTTTTCTGGTATGCCAATGTGTTATAGGTTTGCTCTCCTTATGTAATCCCATAATTCTCAGAAGTTTTGTTCATTTTTAATTTTTTTAAATTACTTTGTCTGACTGACGTGATTCAGGGATCAGTCTTTGAGCTTTAAGGTTATTTTCTCAGCATGATTTATTTTATTGTTAATACTGGTTATTATATTATGAAATTTTTGTAGTAAATTTTTTTACCACTAGAAGATCAGTTTGGTCATTTCTTAAAATGGTTATTTTATCTTTCAACACTTATATCACTTTATTATATTCCTTATATTTCTTAAATTAGATTTTAACTTTCTCCTAAGTATCTTTGATTTTCATTATTATCCAGATTCTAAATTCTATGTCTGTCATTCAAAACATTTTAGTCCAGTTAAGAAACAGTTCTAGGGAGCCGGTGCAGTCATTTGAAGGTAAGACACCCTGGGTTTTAGAGTTGCCAGACCTCTTGCACTGGTCTTTTGTCATCTGCTTGGGCTGGTCTTCCTTTAATCTTTGAAGTTGCTGTCCTTCAGTTGGGGATTGTTGATTGTATATTCTTTGAGGCCCTTAAGGTCTTGATCGTAATATAAGTTGAGTTTAGTAGACTGTCTTTATTTCTGGATGATTTCAGGCAGCCAAGACTCAGTTAAGGACTCCTGAAGTTTGTACTCTAACTCGGGGATGAGGAGGAGGCGGGCACAAAGCCCTTGGCTTTTTACTCTGGCCTTCAAGTTTAAAAATCAAATGGCCCTGGAAGTTCTAGCCAGAGCAATCAGACAAGAGAAAGAAATAAATTGATTCCAAATCAGTAAAGAGGAACTCTGTCACTGTCTGCTGATGATATGATCATATACCTAAAAAACCCTAAAGACTAATCTGAAAAGGTCCTAGAACTGATAAATGAATTCAGTAAAGTTTCAGGATATAAAATTAATGTTCACAAATCAGTAACTCTGTTATATACCATAAGCAACCAAACTGAGAATCAAATCCAGAACTCAATCTCCTTTACGATAACTGTAAAAAAGTAAAGTAAAATCATTAAGAATATACTTTACCAAGAAGATGAACAATCTCTATGAGGAAAACTACAAAACACTGCTGAAATAAATCACAAATGACAGAAATAAATAGAAACATCACATATTCATAGACGAGTAGAATCAATGTTGTGAAAATGACCACGTGGCCAAAAACAATCTACAAATTCAATGAAATTCCCATCAAAATACCACCATCATTCTTTCCAGAACTAGAAAGGACAATTCTAAAATTCATATGAAATCAAAAAAGGAGCCTGCATAGCCAATGCAAGACTGAACATATAGAACAAATTTGGAGGCATCACATTACCTGACATCAATCTGTACTATAAGACCATAGTCACTGAAGCAGCATGGTACTGATATAAAAATGGGCACGTTGACCAATGGAACAGAATAAAAAACCTAGAAACATATCCAAAAACTTACAGCAAACTGATCCTCAACAAAGCAAACAGAAAAACCAAATGGAGAAATGACACCCTATTCAACACATGGTACTGGGATATATATATATATATATATATATATATATATGAATGACAGAATACTATTCAGCCATAAAAGAAAGAAAATAATGGCATTCACAGCAAACTGGATAGAATTGGAGACTCTTATTCTAAATGATGTAACTCAGGGATGGAGGACCAAGCATCGTATGTTCTCACACATAAATAGGAGCTAAGCTGTGAGGATTCAGAGGCATAACAATGATACAATGGACTTTGTGTACTCAGGGGAAATGGTGGGAGCAGGGTGAGAGATAACAGACTACAAACTGGATATAGTGTATCCTGCTCAGGTGATGGGTGCACCAAAATAGCATAAATCACCACTAAACACTTACGTAACAAACACCACCTGTTCCCCTAAAATATATGAAAATAAAAATAAAATAAAATAAATGTTAAAAAGAATCTATTGTGCTAGAGGGGTAGATGTGTTACCAGTCTGCTGGCAAGAACACTCTAATGAGAAGTACTGGCAAAAATGCTTTGGCAGGTGTGTGGTGAGTGGTTGAGATTTACATGTGTGGATGCACCAGTAGTGGTAGGTGGCCATGGGTCCTGTGTCCATGCTCATACTGATGAAGCAGTATTTAACAGTTGTGGTGACTACATGCCAATGGAGGAGGGCTGAATGCAGCTGCTCACCAGCAGGGGCTCAAATGCAGAAGCTCTCTGACTCTTAGGCAGGGTATTAAGCAAAAAAGCTAAGGTATTGGCCACTAGAAAGCACCTTGGCTTGGTAGCAGAGGCCACACTGTAAGCAAGTTTGGTCCTTTGGAGATCCTGGTACAGACTAGATGACGAGGGAGTGTTGTCAGGTCAGACTGGCCCCCTCCTGCAAGCAAGATAGTGCTTCTCTGTCTATGTCTTACATCCAACAACTGCTAAAGCCACCTAGAGAAGCATAATGTGTCTTCGGGGATCGTCACCCAAGCCATGCTCCGCTGCAGGCATTTTCATCCCAAACCTTCTGGGATCCTTGCAGGCTAGAGTTATGTCACTGCTCATTCTCTAGACAGTTCCCCCAACCAGGTGTAATGTCTATGGAGATCATAGGGTTGTTTGCATCTAACATTCTGGAGGTCCAAGGTGATAGTGGGTAACTCTCCTCACTTATTTTACTCACCCTTTTCCCCAGCATCTTCTCAGGGCTGGAAATAGAATCTCGCTTGTGGCAAACATGTGCATGGTTCCCAGGTTTCTCTCCTTTCAGCCTGGGGTTTGAAAATTCCCTCCTTCTACTCTCAATATTTTCTTTAAAGATTTTTTCAGAGTATGCCAGTCGACTTGATGGTCTGATCTTTCTCGGTGGAATAATCTCTTCCTGGCTGCATCTAGTTCCTTACAGTGGCTTTTTAAAAAATTATTTTAAGTTCTGGGGTACGTACAGGTTTATTGCACAAGTAAATGTGTGTGATAGTGGTTTGCAGCATCTATCAACCCATTATCTAGGTATTAAGATCCACATGTGTTAGCCATTTATCCTGAAGCTCCCTCTCCCCATACCCCCGACAAGCCCCAAGTGTATTGTTCCCCTCCCTGTGTCCATATGTTCCCATTGTTCAGCTCCCACTTATAAGTGAGAACATGTGGTGTTCGTTTTTTTTGTTCCTGCGTTAGTTTGCTGAGGATAATGGCTTCCAACTCCATCCATGTCCCTGCAAAGGACATGATCTCATTCTTTTTTATGGCTGCATAGTGTTCCATGTGAATTTTTGTCTGAATGATCTGTCCATTGCCAAAGTTGAGGTATTGAAGTTTCCTGCTATAATTGTATTAAAGTCAATGTCTTCTTCTAGGTCTATTAATATTTTCTATGTATTTGTGTACTTTGTGTTGGGTGCATATGTTTATAATTTATATTCTCTTGCTTTATTGAGCCCTTCATCATTATATAATAGACTTGTCTTTTCTTAACAATTTTTAAACTTTATTCCATCTACTCTAAGTACAGGTGCTCCTGCTCTTTATAAATGCCTCTTTGTATGGATTTTTCTTTTTTTCTCAGTGCTTCCTTTTTGATTTGTATGTGTCTACATAGTTAAAATGAGTTTCATGTAGATAACACATAGCTGAATCTTGCAATTTTTATCCTTTAAACCACTCAATGTTTTAAAATTGATGGATTTAATTCATTTACATTGAAGATTATTATTAATAACAATTAATATAGGTAAGAATTTACTATTGATAATTTATTACTTTCTGGTTGTGCAAATTCTATTTTCGTTTTTCTTTTTATCTTTTTTGGTGGTTCAGTGATTTTTCTCAGGCAGTACATTTTGATTATATGCTATTTACTTTTAGTATATATACTATAGGTTTTTGCATAGTGGTTACCATGAAGTTTAAAAAACTTATTATACTTAGGTTATTTTAAAATAACACAGACAAGTTTGACTGCAAAGTATAGAAAGCAACAACAGCAAATTCTACACTTAATATATCATCCCCCTTTCAGATTTTTTACTTATTAATGTTTCTATTTACATCTATTTATACTACCAATGTCTTAAACAATTGTAGTTATGATTGATTTTAACTCATTTTTTTTCTTCAATGGAGTCTAACTCTGTTGCCCAGGCTGGAGTATAGTGGTGTGAGCTTGGGTCACTGCAACCTGCAACTCCTGGGTTCAAGTGACTCTCCTGCCTCAGCCTCTGGAGCGGCTGGGATTACAGGCATGCACCACAATGCCCAGTAAGTTTTTGTAGAGACGGGTTTCGCCATGTTATCAAGGCCAGTCTTGAACTCCTGATGTCAAATGATACACCCACCTCAGCCTTCCATGTTTCTGGGATTACAGGCATGATTACACCCAGCTTTTATTTATTTATGCATTTTTAGTCTTCATATGTGGGATATATATGGTTTACTTACTCCAATTACAATATTACAATATTCCGAATTTTCTTTTTAATTTATGATTAAGTATAATACTATTAGGTTTTTCCCTGTCACATATTATCATCCATTTCTTTCAGATTGAAAAACTCCCACATCACACACTGGGGTCTGTTGGGGAGTTTCGGGGGGAAGGGGAGGGATAGCAGGGGGTGGGGAGATTGGGGAGGGATAACATTAGGAAAAATACCCAATGTAGGTGATGGGGGAATGGAGGCAGCAAACCACCATGGCATGCATATACCTATGTAACAATCCTGCAAGATCTGCACATGTATCCCAGAACTTAAAGTAAAAAAAAAAAGAAGAAGAAAAGAAAAGAAAAAAGAAAATCTCCCTTAGCATTTCTTGTAGGAGAGGTCTGGTGTTGATGAGTTCCCACCAGTTTTGCTTCTTTGTAAAATTATTTTTCTTTTTTTTTTTTTTTTGTATTAGAAGGACAATTTTGCTGAGACCAGTTTTCTTCATTAGGAATTTCTTTTTTGTCCTTCAGCAATTTGGACATAGCATCCCACTCTCTCCTGGCCTGAGAGATTTCTGCTTAGAAATCTACAGAAAGCTACAAAAGGGAATTTTTTTTAAGTTCACGAAAAAATTGATTTCACAGATAAAAATTAAAAATAAAAACTGTATTTCTTAGCATAAACTTCATCAAGTACAAGGCACTTGTGTAAATAATCACATAAGTCATTTAGTTTATCCCTGTACAATTGACGGTCCTGGGAATTTAACCAGGTCAATGAAGTATTTATCACATTATTTAGTGAAGAAAAAAGAAGGCCTATAAAGACTGTTCAAGATTGGGAAACAAAAACGATTAGGCAGAAGGAGCCAAATCAGAACTGTAAGGTGTATACTTTATGATCTCCCTCTGAAACTTACACAAAATTACCCTTGCTTAATGAGAAAAATGAGCAGAATCATTGTCATAGTGGAGGATGACTCCCTGGTTAAAACTTTCATAGAAAATTCATCTGCTAAAGCTTTGGCTAATTTTCTGAAAATATTCTTATAATAAGTATATGTTATAAACATTTTGCCCTTTAGAAAGTCAACAGGAAAATTTCCTTGAGGATTACCCAAAAAAATTTTGTTATAATGTTTGCTCTTGACTGGTCTGCTTTTGCATCAACTGGGCCACGTCATCTTTCAGTAGCCTTTATGTTGATTGCATTTTGTCTACAGGATAGAACTGGTAAATAAGTGTTTCAGTTTTACCACTTGCTATAATTCTTTCAAGAAATGCCTCACGGACTTTACCTCTCTTGTTTAAAATTTCCATTAAAAGTTCTGCTTTTTTTTTTTTTTTTTGTCTGCAACTGATTTGGGGTGCAATGGTTTTGCCATTTATCGAATACAAAGTTTCTTCAACTTTAAATTTTTAGTCAGAATTGTCTACGTTTAATTAACTAAGATGTCTATTTTATTGGCTATTGTTTCTGCAGTTAACTGCTCATTCTCTCCAATTATGGTACAACCAAGATTGTATGGTAATTTATTACTTAGAAATGGATGTGAATGGTCTGCTGCAGTAGACTTTACCACTGGTCCCTTCTCAAAATAATTTATTTATTTGTAAACTGTTGATTTATTTGGGGCATTTTCTCCATAAATTTTTCATAAAGTATCAGGAAGATCACCCTTCTTTCACCCAAGCATCGCTATAAATTTGGTGTTTGTTCTTGCTTTAATTTTAGAAAAATTCATGTGGCTCTTTTCATACTGATATGTTTTCCTTTTTAATCCTTCAAATTAGATCCAATTCAAACATGTTATAACAATTAAGTGCAAGTTTATGGTGGTGCAAAAATAAAATTTAATGCATACTTTTTCCACAATATGCATTTTTATGAACTTTTTGATGACCCCTTTTATTCCATTGTGTGTGTATGTCAAAATTTTACTATCAACTTATTTGTTAATTGACTCTTATGTTACTTCTATGTCTTGATTTATTTTTAAGACATGTTTAAAAACATAATTTATAAAAAAAGAAAAGATATAAAATGCTAGAATGAACATGAGAATGCAGACATATACTTAAGATATCAATTTTTGTTCTTTAATTATATACTCAGAAGTCAACACTTTACTTTCAGTAACAGACATAATCTCTAGACAAAGAAGCATACATGGATATGAACAGTACTATAAACAAATTAGATATAACAAACATAGAATATTCCCCAACACCAACAGAATATACAATTTCTTCAAGTGCACAAGTAACATTCTGTAGGATAAATCATACACAGGCCACAGAAGATGTCTTCATAAATTTGAAAATATTAAAATAATTATTATTACAATAAAATAAAATCAGAAATTAATAAAAGGAAAACCTGTAAAATTCATACATATGGATAAATTTAATAACACATTATTAAACAATTGGGTCAATGAAGAAATCAGAAAGGAGGTTCTTTAAGTGCCAAATGAAAACAAAAAACAATCTACCAAAATTTATGAGATGCAAATAAAGCAGTGCTAAGAGAGATATTTATAGCTGTAAACAGATATGTTGAAAAAGAAGAAAGGCCTCCAGTCAATAACCTAATTGTACACTGTGAAGGAACTAAAAAAAGAAGAGTAAGCTAAATAGATAGATCAATAAAAATATAATAAAGCTTAGAATGGAGATAAATAAAATAGACAAAGAATAAATGGAGAGCAAATTAATGCAACCAAAAATCTGTCCTGTGAAATTATAAATAAAATTGACAAACTTTTCGTGAGATTGACCAAGGAAAAAAGAAGATTCAAATTTTAAAAATAAAAAGAAGATAATTAATGCCTTTACAAAAATAAAAAGGATTGTAGGTTCTCATCACAAAATATATTAACTATGTAAAAGATGTCCATATTAGTTAGCTTGATTGTGGGATTCATTACACAGGCATATTTATAGAAAAATGCCTCATAATACACCTTAAATATATAAAAATTTTAAATTGTTTATCATACTTCAATAAAAGTGGAAGTAAGAATAATACAGGGCATTACAATCTCCAACTATTATTGTAGAACTATTTATTCAATTTTGCCGGTGGTTGCTCCATAGATTTTGGATCTCTGTTGTTAAGTCCACATATATTTTCAATTCTTAGATCTTCTTTGTGAATTTATCTTCTTACCAATATTTAATGCTCTTCTTTTTCTTTTAGAATAATTTTCTCTAAAATTTATTTTGTTGGATATTGATGTCGTTATCTTAGCTTTTTTTTTTTCAGTTTCCATTTGAATGAAATACCTTTTTTTGTACTTTCAATATATTTTGTCTTTAGTTCTGAAAGGAATCAGATATATTTAACTATATAATGGATAATTAAATTTTTTTTCTATCAACCTCTACATTTTACTGGCCAACATTATTTACTCATGGTTAATGTAGTTTCAGATAGGAAAAGTCTTACTTCTGCCATTCTGGAACATACTTTCTACATGTCTACTTGCTTTTTTGTACCTCAGTTTCTTCATTACTGTCTTCTGTGTTTGTTGATTTTTATAGTGATGTATTTTATTTCCTTCTCACTTTCCTTTGTGTTTATTGTATAGAATTTTGTGGTCACCACTGGGATTATAGTTAACATCCTCATGTGATAACAATCTAACTTAAATTGCTAACAACTTTAGTTCAATAATATATAAAAATGCAACTCTTATAAAGCTCTTCTCCCATTTATGTTATTGATGTCACAAATAGCATCCTCATACACCATGTGCCTGATTACATAGTTTGTTAATCTTTTTATGTATTTGCCTTTGAAATCATGTAAAAAATAAAACTGGAGCTGCAAACTAAAGTGACAATGTTGACTTTTATTTTTGCTCATGTATTTCTTTTTACTGGTGATCTTTATTGAAATTGATTCAAATTACTATATTGTATTATTTTTTAAACTTGAAGGATCCCATTTCCCATTTTTTTGTAGGGCAAGTCTACTGGTTATAAATATCCCTGGGAGATCTGGGGAAGACGGCCGACTAGAAAAAGCTCAGGATTGCAGCTCCCAGTGAAAGTGCAGAGGGTGAGTGGATGCCACATTTCCAGACGGATTTTTATTGCCCACAGACCAGGAGATTCCCAGGTGGAGAAGCCCCACGGGTCACCAGCGCGACTGTTTTGGCTGGTGCAGCTGTTTCAGCGGTTTTCCGTACAAAAGACACTGGTCCGGGTGCCCTCTTAGCTGGCGATTGGAGCCCTGAGATGACAGAGTTACCCATTCATCTGAAATAGTGAGCCAGGCCAGGGGATTCCTAGGCAAAAAAAAACCCGCCAGGAATCTCAGCGCCGCTGTTATAGCCAGCTCAGTGAGTCGCTGCACGGGAGAACCTGGCGCCTTTTCAACAGGCGACTGGAACACTGGGAGATAGTCAACCGTTCAACAACAACAACAACAAAAGACTCTGAGTCAGGGAGCCAGGTGATCAGGCTCAGCTGGTCCCAGTCCCCCCCACCACG
>NW_016107726.1:1913976-1934326 GCF_001604975.1 Cebus imitator | reverse complement strand
AATAATAATAATAATAATAAATCAATGATATTTAATAGAATATATAAAATCAAGGTATTTAGTAGAATATCCTTTCAGTTATATATACATCTTATAATTAATTTGTCAGTCCCCACCACCAAACCTTGTTGCTTAGCTTGGGGAGAATTAACACCTTTATAACAGTCTTTCAATTCATGAATATAAAGTAGAAAGTAGCTCTTTTTATTTATTTGTGACTTATTTATCAAAATAAAATTTTAACAGTTTGTGTCTTTCATTAAAGTTATTTCTTTGATTTGCATAAGCTACTCTAATAAAAACTTTAAAATTCGATTTAATTTCATGTTGGTAGATAAAAATTAACAGATTTTGTTTTGTTTTGATCTTTTTCTCAACCACTGCATTTCATTTTTTACAGGTTTGTATATTTGACCAGTAAATATATTATCTACTTTAATGCTTTTATTTTGTTGGTATTCTCATTAGAGGAAGGAATTTTTTTTTCTCTTTCTAGCTTATTAGAAATTTTTTTTTTTTAAATCAAGAATGGACCTTAAATTTTATAGAATGATATTTCTGTAGTCATTGAGATGGTCACATGCACTTTCTTCTTAGTTAAGCAGCATATCATGTTGGCTTTCTAAAGGGTAAATCAAACTTGCATTTTAGAAATCAACTTGATTGTGATGCTTTGTACTTTATAGACATTGCTGTATTATGTATGCTAATATTTTTCCAGATTTTTTCATATTGCAGGAGAGATTGACATATAAAGTTTTTTTTTATATCTCCTTTTCAGGTTTTAGATTTATAAAAATATTTGAAAAATTTCTTCATATAATCTCTAGAAAAATTTCTATAATGGTATATCTTCTTAAAGCCTTGGAAAAAATTCTTGGCAAAGTTATTTAGGTCAGAAGTTATTTGTGGGAATATTTTAAATTACAGAACTACTTCATTTAAGAGAGAAATTTCAGCTTTTGGATATTTCTAAGCATTTTCTGAGTTCATATAATTTTCACATTTATTGACGGAGACGTTAATAATGTCACATCATTTTTTTAGTATCTATAGATTTAGTAGAATATTGCTGTGATATTAGTAAATTTTGCTTCCTTTTTTATCCATTGGTTATTTTATTAGTTTTCCCAAAGAAATAATTTTGGTTTTATTTTCCTCTTATATAATTTTCTTTTCATTGATTTGTGCTTATTTCCTTTCTTCTACATTGATAAATTTTAATTCTTTTCCAAGTATTTGAGATTAATACTTGAGTCACTGATTTTTAATCTTGTTTAATCATAAATGCATTTAGATTTCTCATTTCCTTCTATTATTATACTTTAAGTTCTAGACTATGTGCAAGTTTGTTATATAGATATACACGTACCATAGTGGTTTGCCGCATCCATCACCTTGTCATCTACATTAGGTATTTCTTCTAATGCTATCTCTCCCCTAGCCCCCACCCCCCACCCTCTAACAGGCCCCAGTGTGTTATGTTCCCCCCGGAGTCCATGTGTTTCCATTGTTAAACTCCCACTTATTAATGGGAACATGCAGTGTTTGGTTTTCTGTTCTTGTGCTAGGGTACTGAGAATGATGGTTTCTAGCTTCATCCATGTCCCTGCAAAGGACATGAACTCATCCTGTTTTATGGCTTCATGGTATTCCATGGTATATATATGCCACATTTTCTTTATCCAGTCTATCATTGATGGGCATTTGGGTTGGTTCCAGGTCTTTGCTATTGCAAACAGTGCCGCAATAAACATACATGTGCATGTGTCTTTATAATAGGATGATTAATAATCTCTTGGGTATATATCCAGTAATGGGATTGCTGGCTCAAATGATATTTTTAGCTCTAGATCCTTGAGGAGTCTCCACACTGTCTTCCACAATGGTTAAACTAATTGACACTCCCACCAACAGTATAAAAGTGTTCCTATTTCTCCTCATCCTCTCCAGCATCTGTTGTCTCCTGACTTTTTTAATGATTGCCATTCTAACTGGAGTGAAATGGTATCTTACTGTGGTTTTGATTTCCATTTCTCTAATGATCGGTGATGATGAGCTTTTTTTGATATGTTCGTTGGCCTCATAAATGTCTTTTTGAGAAGTGTCTGTTCATATCCTTCACTCACTTTGTGATGGGGTTGTTTCTTGTAAATTTAAGTTCTTTGTTTATTCTGGATATTAGCTCTTTGTCAGATGGATAGATTGCAAAATGTTTCTCCCATTCTCTAGGTTGCCTGTTGACTATGATGGTAGTTTCTTTTGCTGTTCAGAAGCTCTTTTGTTTAGTTAGATCCTATTTGTCTATTTTAGCTTTTGTTGCCATTGCTTTTGGTGTTTTAGTCATGAAGTCTTTGCCCATGACTATGTCCTGAATGGTATTGCTTAGGTTTTCTTCTGGAGTTTTTATGGTTTTAGGTCTTAAATTTAAACTTTTATTCCATCTTGAGTTAATTTTTCTATAAGGTGTAAACAAGAGATCTAGTTTTAGTTTTCTGCATATGGCTAGACAGTTTTCCCAACATCATTTATTAAATAGGGAATTCTTTCCCCATTGTTCGTTTTTGTCAGGTTTGTCAAAGATCAGATGGTTGTTAAGTGTGTAGCATTATTTCTGGGGCCTCTTTTCTGTTCCATTGGTCTGTATATCTGTTTTGGTACCAGTACCATGCTGTTTTGTTTAATGTAGCCTTACAGCATAGTAGTATAGTTTGAAGTCAGGTAGTCTGATACGTTCAGCTTTTTTTGTTTGTTTTGTTTTGTTTTGCTTAGAATTATGGCTATGTGGGTTATTTTTTGGTTCTATATAAAACCTAAGGTTGTTTTTTGTTTGTTTGTTTTGTTTTTTTCAACTTTTTGAAGAAAGTCAATGGTAGCTTGATGGGGTTAGCATTGAATCTATAGATTACTTTGGGCCGTGTGGCCATTTTCATGATATTGTTTCTTCCTAACCATGAGCATGGAATATTTTTCCATTTGTACACTCTCTTATTTCCTTGAGCAGTTGTTTACAGTTCTTTTTGAAGAGATCCTTCATATTCCTTATAAGTTGTATTCTTAGGTATTTTATTCTCTTTATAGCAATTGTGAATGGGAGATCACTCATGATTTAACTCTGTGTATTATTGGCATATAGGAATACTTGTAGTTTTTGTACATTGCTTTTGTATCCTGAAATTGTTTATCAGCTTAAGGAGATTTGGGGCTGAGACGATGGGTTCTTGTAAATATACAATCATGTCATCTGCAAATAGAGAAAATTTGACTTCCTTTTTACCTATTTGAATATCCTTTATTTCTTTCTCTTGCCTTGGCCAGAACTTCCAATAATATGTTGAATAGGAGTGGTAAGAGAGGGCATCCTTGTTTTGTGCTGGTTTTCAAAGGAAATGCTTCCAGTTTTTGCCCATTTCCGTATGATACTGTCTGTTTGTTTGTCATAAATAGCTTTTATCATTTTGAGGTACATTCCATCAATACCTAGTTTATTGAGAGTTTTTAGCATGAAGGGTTACTGAATTTTGTCAAAGGCCTTCTCTGTATCTATTGAGATAATCAAGTGGTTTTTGTGTTTGGCTCTGTTTATTTGATGGATTGCATTTATAGATTTGTGTATGTTGAACCAGCCTTGCATCCCAGGGGTGAAGTTGACTTGATCATGGTGGATAAGCTTTTTGATGTGCTGCTGGATTCAGTTTGCCAGTATTTTATTGAGGATTTTCCCATCAATGTTCATCGGGGATATTGGCCTGAAATTTTCCTTTTTTGCCAGGTTTTGCTGTCAGGATAATGTTGGCCTCAAAAAATGGGTTAGGGAGGATTCCTTTTTATTGTATTGTTTGGAATTGTTTCAGAAGGAACGGTACCAGCTCCTCTTTGTACCTCTGGTAGAATTCGGCTGTGAAACTGTCTGGTTCTGGAGTTCTTTTGGTTTGTAGGCTATTTATTGCTGCCTCAATTTCAGAACTTGTTTTTGGTCTATTCAGGGATTTGACTTATTCCTGGTTTAGTCTCGGTGTGGGAGGCGGAGGGGAGGGGTGCAAGTGCCCAGGAATTTATTTATTTATTCTAGATTTTTTGGTTTATTTGCACAGAGGTGTTTATAGTATTCTCTGATGGTAGTTTGTATTTCTGTGGTATCAGTGGTGATATCACTTTTATCATTTTTTATTGCATCTATTTGATTATTCTCTCTTCTTCTTTATTAGCCTGGCTAGTGATCTACCTATTTAGTTAATCTTTTCAAAAAACCAGCTCCTGGATTCACTGACTTTTCGAAGGTTTTTTCATGTCTCTATCTCCTTCAGTTCTGCTCTGATCTTAGTTATTTCTTGTCTTCTACTAGCTTTTGAATTTGTTTGCTCTGGCTTCTCTAGTTCTTTTAATTGTGATGTTAGGATGTCTATTTTAGATCTTTCCTGCTTTCTCTTGACGGCATTTAGTGCTATAAATTTCCCTTTACACACTGCTTTAAAGGTGTCCCAGAGATTCTCGATATGTTGTGCCTTTGCTCTCATTGGTTTCAAAGAAAATCTTTATTTCTGCCTTCATTTCATTATTTATCCACTAGTCATTCAGGAGCAGGTTGTTCAGTTTCTATGTCGTTGTGCAGTTTTGAGTGAGTTTCTTAATCTTGAGTTCTAATTTGATTGCACTGTGGTCTGAGATACTGTTTGCTATGATTTCCACTCTTTTGCATTTGCTGAGGAGTATTTTACTTCCAATTATTTGGTCAGTTTTAGAATAAATGCAATGTGGTGCTGAGAAGAATGTATATGCTGTGGATTTGGGGTGGACCGTTCTGTAGATGTCTATTAGGTTTGCTTGGTCCAAAGCTGAGTTCAAGTCCTGAATTTCCTTGTTAATTTCCGGTCTTGTTGATCTAATATTGACAGTGGGGTGTTAAAGTCTCCCACTATTACTGTGTGGGAGTATAAGTCTCTTTGTTGGTCACCAATAACTTGCTTTATGAATCTAAGTGCTCCTGTATTGGGTGCATATATATTTAGGAGAGTTAACTCTTCTTGTTGTATTGATCCCTTTACCGTTATGTAATGCCCTTTGTCTCATTTGATCTTTGTTGGTTTAAAGTCTGTTTTATCAGAGATTAGGATGGCAACCCCTGTTTTTTTTTTCTTTCCATTTGCTTGGTAAATATTCCTTTATCCATTTATTTTAAGCCTATGTATGTCTTTGCATGTAAGATATGTCTCCTAACTATAACACACTGATGGGTCTTGACTCTTTATCCAATTTGCCAGTCTGTGTCTTTTAATCCAGACATTTAGCCCATTTACACTTAAGGTTAATATTGTTACATGTGAATTTGATCCTGCCATTATCATTCTATGTTTAGTGCTTCTTTCTGGTGGTGATGAAATCTCTGAGCAATTGCTTGTTCGTAAATGATTTTATTTCTCCTTCACTTATGAAGCTTTGTTTGGCTGGATATGAAATTCTAGGTTGAAAGTTCTTTTCTTTAAGAATGTTGAATATTGGCCCCCACTCTTTTCTGGATTGTAGGGTGTTTCTACTGAGAGATCCACTGTGAGTCTGATGGGCTTCCCTTTGTGGGTAACCCACCCTTTCTCTCTGGCTGCCCTTAGTATTTTCCCCTTCATTTCAACCTTGGTGAATCTGATGAGTATGTCTTC
Source organism: Cebus imitator (assembly GCF_001604975.1). Taxonomy (NCBI): domain Eukaryota; kingdom Metazoa; phylum Chordata; class Mammalia; order Primates; family Cebidae; genus Cebus; species Cebus imitator. The sequence goes on along the minus strand of NW_016107726.1, from coordinate 1,928,672 downwards.
TCGAGGAGTATCTTTATGGTGTTCTCATTCTCTGTACTTCCTGGATTTGAATGTTGGCCTGCCTTGCTAGCTTGGGGAAGTTCTCTTGGATAATATCCTGAAGAGTGTGTTCCAATTTGATTTCATTCACCCTGTCACCTTCAGGTACACCGATCAAAAGTGGATTTGGTCTTTTCACATAATCCCATAATTCTTGGAGCCTTTGTTCATTTCTTGTCACTCTTTTTTCTCTAGTCTTGTCTTCTTGATCTATTTGGCTGTTGAAATTTGTATATGCTTCACAAAGTACTTGTGTGTTTTTCAGCTTCATCAGGTCATTTATGTTCTTCTCTAAGCTGGTTGTTCTAGTTAGCAATTTGTCTAACCTTTTTTCAAGGTTCTTAGCTTCCTTGCATTGGGTTAGAACATGCTCCTTTAGCTCAGAGGAGTTTGTTATTACTCACCTTCTGAAGCCTGCTTCTGTTGATTGTCAAACTCATTCTGCATCCAGTTTTGTTCCCTTGCTGGCGAGGAGTTGTGATCCCTTGGAGGAAAAGAGGCATTCTGGTTTTTGTAATTTTCAGCTTTTTTTGCACTGGTTTCTCCCCATCTTCATGGATTTATCTACCTTTGGTCACTGAAGTCGGTGACCTTTGGATGGGGTCTTTGAGTGGATGTCCTTTTTGTTGATGTTGAAACTATTTCTTTCTGTTTGTTAGTTTTCCATCCAACAGTCAGGCCCCTCTGCTGTAGGTCTGCTGGAGTTTGCTGGAGAGACATTAAAGACCCTGCTTGCCTGGGCATCACTGGCAGAGGCTGCAGAACTGCAAATATTGCTGTCTGTTTCTTCCTCTAGTAGCTTCGTCCCATAGGGGTACCTGTCAGATGCCAGCAAGAGCTCTCCTATATGAGGTGTCTGTTGGTCCCTACTGGGAGGTGTCTCTCAGTCAGGATACACAGGGGTCAGGGATTCACTTGAGGGGGCAGCTGTCCCTTATCAGAGCTTGAATGCTGTGCTGGGAGATCTGTTGCTCTCTTCAGAGCTGCTGGGAAGGGACATTTTAAGTCTGCTGAAGCTGTGCCCACAACTGCCCCTTTTCCAAGGTACTCTGTCCCAGGAAGGTCGGGGCTTTATTTATAAGTCCCTGATGGGCTGCCGCCTTTTTTCAGAGATGCCCTGCTCAGCGAGGAGGGACTCTAGTGAGACAGTCTGCCAGCAATGGCTTTGCTGAGTTGTGGTTGACTCTGCCCAGTTTGAACTTCCCATTGGCTTTGTTTACACTATGAGGTTAAAACCACCTACTTGAGCCTAAGTAATGGCAGACATTCCTCCCCCAACCAAGCTTGCACTTCCCAGGTGGAGCTCAGACTGCTGTGCTGGCTGCGAGAATTTCAAGCCAGTGGATTTTAGCTTGCTCTGGTCTGCATGGGGGTAGGACCTGCCAAGTCAGACCACTTGTCTCCCTGGCTTCAGCCTCCTTTCCAGGGGAGTGAATGTTTCTGTCTCACTGGCATTCAGGTTCCACTGGGAAAAGGAAAAAAAAAAAAAAAACTGCTGTAGCTAGTTCAGTGTCTACTCAAATGGCTGCTCAGTTTTGTGCGGACACCTAGGGTCCTGGTGGTGATATAGGTACTGGAGGGAATTTTGTGCTCTGTGGGTTACAAAGACAGTGGGAAAAGTGCAGTATCTGGGCCAGAGGGCAGGGTACAGACACTAATGGCTTTCCTTAGATAAGAGGGAGTTCATCTACCCTTTGCACTGCCCCAGTGAGGCTGCACCCCGCCCTGCTTTGGCTCACCCTCCTTCAGCTGTACCCACCGTCCAACCAGTCCCGATGAGATGAACCCAGTACTTTAGTTGGAAATACAGAAATCACCTGCCTTCTGTGTCAATCTTGCTGGGAGCTGTTCCTATTTGGCCATCTTGTCAGCAATCCCTCATTTCCTTTGAAGGAACAGTTGATGTCTTATTTTGATTTTTGGTAAGCTCAAAATATTTCATAATATTTATTTTCTCATTTTTCACTGATTCATGAATTACCTTAAAATATATTGCTTCATTTCCAAACTCTGAGATCTTACTGAGTATCTTTGCATTGATTTCTAGCTTAATTTCACTGTGGTCTGAAAATATACTCTGATTGATTTAAATCTTTTGAAAGTTCTTGGGAATTGCTTCATGGTCAAGCATATGAAAAATTTCAGGAAATATTCCATGTGTACTCAAAAATTGTCAGTTCTATTATGATTAGAAACAGTGTTCTCTGTTGAGTAGGTCAAGTTTGTCACTTTTCCTAAATTAAAAAAAATAATTGTTGTTTATTACTATGATAGGTAGGGTAAAATCTTTTGCATATGGTTGTAGCTTTTCCTATTCTTTAATTTTATATATTTTCACTGTATATATTTGGAAGTTGTAACTACAATATGTATAATTTCTTATGCTGTTCTTGTCGATTAACCCTTTCAGTATTATGCAGTGTACCTTTATATCTCTAATAATTCTTCTTTAAATCTACTTTCCTGAATATTTTTTTATAATTACCACAGATTCTTTTAGTTAGCATTTGCTTGGTGTATCATGTCCACTTTCAACCTTTCTAAGGTATGTATTTTGTAAGCAGCATGTAATCTGCTAATTATGTCTTAAAAATCTAACTATAAACTCTTTAATTTCATTTAGTCTCTTCAAATTTTTATTTTACTTTTTTTGTTAAATTATTTTTTTCAATTTAAATGCCAAAAAACATTACATCTATTATTTCATAGAGTATTTATGTTTACAAACCTATTTGCTTTTATGTTTTCTTACATTCTGTCTGGCACCTCCCTCCCAAGCTCATTTTTCTTCTGACTGAAGGACTTCTTTTAGTTCTACTTTAAATGTAGGTCTACAGGCAACAAATTATCCCAAATTTATTTATTAGAGAATATCTTTATTTTATCCTTGATTTTGAAGATGATTTGTGATGATATAGAATTCTAGGCTGTCATTTATAATCCATCAACACTAAAGATGCCATTTAGTTGTCTTTTGGTTTCCATCACTTCTGTTGAGAAGTCAACATTCAGCTTTGTTTAGTTAAACTTTGTTATTAACTTAACGGTTTTAGTCATTATGGTTAGAGAATGTGATCTCCAAAGCATCTTCCTTTTGTAAGTTATAACAATTTCCTTGGAGTGCAATATGCAATATTTGTAAATGTTTTATCATGCTGGAAAGGAGTTTTAGTCTCAGTAGATACAAATGTTGAAGTATGTCTATATCAATATATTAATTATTTCAAAATTTGTCTATTCTAATGTAAATTTCAAATTTTATGTTTAAATACATTAGAATAAACACATCACACTTTTTAAATTTTTGATCTCAATTTATCGACTTTGGGGGGAATAAACGTTAAAAATCTCTATAATAATTTTCTAAATATTTCTACTTGTATTTCTAATTGTTTTTGCTTAAAATGTTTTTGTACTCTTCTCATAAATCCCATGCTAGTGCCATGCTCATTGTGAATTGCACTTTAGAGTAGTTTTTCTTGAGTTACACTTTCTTACGTCTGTTTTTATGTGCTTTACATACATATTTTTTTTACTTTTGTTTAATACAGTTCCATAATGATTAACTCTGGTTTTTCAGTTACACAGATTGGGTTTCAAATATAATGTGTTATTTGTTAGCCATCTTTCACTGACTTCCTCAAACAACAGTTTTCTCATGTGATAAGTGGAGTATTGTAAAAAATGAGAAGGTCTGAAATAGCATAGTAAGTGTATCGCAGTGTAAGCACTGTCACAGTGATCACCTATCATAGTGTAAGCACTCAGTAAAAGGCACTGATATTGTTAATTGCCTGAATAATATTATCATTATTAAATAAGAAAAATCAGTAATTGAATATGCAATGCCGAATAAATCCAAGAAAAGCTTAAGGAAGAATTTAATAGAAATAAAACAAAACTATAACTAAGAATATAAAAAAAACCTGTTTATACATTTATAAATATATAAGAATTAACGCTTAAAATTGATAAATACATTGATAAACCTATTTAAGAATTAATGTTTAAAATAGACAAATTTCTGTCAAATCTAATATAAGTTGAAAACCAACAATAGGTGGGGATCTATATAATTATGAGGACATTTCTATGGTAATAAATTTGAAAACACTGATAATATACACAATTTTCTAAAATACAAATGTAAAATAATGCCAGAGAAAATATATCAATAATACTGTGACATTTTAGTTATCCTGTAATTACACCCCCTTACCACATAAAAGCACCAGGGCCAAATAGTTTTGTTTTGAATCCTTCCAAATTTTTAAGAACTTTTAATTTCTATGTTACATACATTTTTTCAGAACAAAGTTGATGAAGAAAAATCTTTCAAATTATTTCAATTAATTTACAAAGCTCTAATGGTCTTACAAAAATTACTGTCTAATGCCATGGATATAAGTGTACAACTCCTAGATAAAATCCTAGCACATCTAATTCACCATCAAAGAAGCAGCCGCAACAATGAAATAGAATTTTTCCTTCCATAAATGTATAAAGTGTTTCCTTGTTATGTCAAAATAAAAAAATCTGTTTACAATATGAAAAATGGGAACACATGGACACAGGGAGGGGAACATCACACACTGGGGCCTGTCAGGGCTATGGGGTGGGGGCCTAGGGAAGGGACAGCATTAGGAGAAATACCTAATGTAGGTGACTGGTTGATCAATGCAGCAAACCACTATGGCACATGTATACGTGTGTAACAAACCGCATGTTCTGCACATATATCCCAGAACTTAAAGTATAATAAATGAAAAATCTTAAAGGCAATAGAAACAGTACCCTAGAGGTACAAAAAACACATCGTTGACATTTTAAAAGAATAATTGATTTTTGCAGTCAAATTCTAGATGTCTTGGCCTTATAGTCATCCAACAGTGTGAAAAGCATTTATATTATGTGAAAGAATAAGATAACAATGCCTGCAGCCACCCTCATTATTGAGTATTGTTCTAGATATTTCAGTAAATGTGATACTATATAAAATAAGAGCAATTACTATTAGAATATAGAAGATATCAATATCACCACTGATATTCTGTAATTAAGACCTAAATTAATTAACTGGAAGCTTAATATATGATAATATTGTTCAATCAGGTAGACAGATTCATAACTGTACCAAAAATGTCAGTAGTTTTTTTCACATATGGCGATGATCATTTTAACAATATAATGAAAATAAATTATCCTTACATAATATGCTGAATATGTAAATTGCATAAGAATAATAAGAGACATGTGAGACTTTTATGAATAGTTGTAATAAAACACTTTCCTGGGAATTTTCAAGAAGTCTTGAATAAATAGAAAAATATATCATGTTCCTGGATGAAAAGGATAAAAATTTTAAACAGTGTTAATTCTTTATAAATTAATTGCATGTTTCATATCATCTCAACTATGTCTAATGAGATTTCTTTATTCTACTTTGAATAAAGCATTTATTAAAATTCTAAAAGAATGCATGTGTAAGAAGGCCAAATTTTTCAAAGAATAGGGAAATAAAGGAGGAGTAACATGTTACTTCTTACAAAAATGTAATATAGCTCTTCAATATTTAATGAAATCAATCTATAAGATTCAATAGAACACACTAACTGATAAGAGTTCAGAAACAAAACTTATAAGGATTTTTGTATAAGGTAAAAGTGCCATTGTTACATTTGTGGTAGAAACGGAAGTATCCTTAATAAACGGTGCTCTATTAATCAGTTAACTTCAAAAATAATACTTGAGTTAAAACTTATAACATAAAAATGATTGGAATATATAGGTGAATTTCTTACAGATCATGGAATAATTTACATTGTTTTAAGCATGAATTAATAAAGATGATAAATTACCATCTAAAGAAATAGAAATTATTTACATTAAAACACATAGCCAATAAGTACATGAAAAGTTGCTGAACATCACTAATCATTAAGGATACGCAAATCAAAACCACAATGAGATACAACTTCACACCCGTTAAAATAACTATTAAAAAAGCAAAACAGTAACAGCTGTTGGAAAGGATGTGGGTAAATTGGAGCCCTGTGAGTCACTTTTGGGAATGTCAAATGGCACTACCACTGTGGAAAAATAGTATGGTAGTTCCTCAAAATATTAAACAGAATCGCCATGGAATTCAACAATTCAACTTTTGGGCATATACTCAAAAGAATTAAAAACAGAAACTTGATATTTAGACATCAATGTTCACGGCAACATTATTACAATAGCTAAAAGGTGCAGGCAACCCAAGCATCCATCAATGGATGAATGAATGCATAAAATGTGGTATCTATGTATATAGTATATTTGTATGTATATAAAAAGGAAAGAAATTCTGAGATATGCAACTGCATAGATGAACCTTGAGGACACTGCTAAGTAAAATGAACTAGCCACAAAAATAAAAATATGGTATGATTTTATTTATATGAGGTGAGATACCCGTAGTAGTCAAATTCATAGAAAGTAGAATAGTGACTGCCTGGAACTAGAGTAAGGGGGAATTGTGTATTGTTTAATGGACACAGAATTTCTGTTTGGGAAGACGAAAAAGTTCTAAGGTGCGTGATGGTGATGGTTACATAACAACATGAATGTACTTAATGCCACTGAACTATGCCTTTAAAAATGGTTAAAATGGTCTGGGTGAAGTGGCTCATGCCTGTAATCCCGGCACTTTGGGAGTCTGAGGCAGGAGGATCACTGAGCCCCGCAGCTCAAGAACAGCCTGGGCAACATAACAAGACCTTGTCTCTACAAATAATATAAAATTAGCTGGATGTGGTGGCGTGTGCCTATGGTCCTTGCTACTTAGGCTGAGATGAATTTCTCGAGCCTGGGAGGTCAAGGCTGCAGTGAGCCATGGTCACACCACTGCTTTCCAGCCATGGTGACAAAGCTAAACAGTGTCTCAAAAAAAAAATAATAAAAATGGTTAAAATGATAAATTTTATGCTATGTATATTGTATCCCAATAAATAAAATTACATTCATATTCCGTGAAAAAAATAAAAGGTACACAATAATCTAGAGAAAATGTTTTCTGCAAGCATGCCAAATTAACATTCTTAATATACAAACCTTTTTTTGAAAATCTAACTCAACAGAAACACAAAGAATATTAACTGGTGAAAAAGAGATGACAATAATCGTAAAATGTTCAACTTCACTAGCAAATAATTTTAAAATAAGAATGAGATTTTATTCACCCCCATCAATCTGGTAAAGAGTAAAAATTGGTAATATTCGGTGTTGATTTTGGTGAGGTGACATGAACACTTTTATACATTGTGTAAGAATGTCCGTTGGTTATGGCATTTCCGGAAAGAAATTAGGACAGTGTTTTTTGTATCTTTACAATAGCCATCGTCTTTGATCAAGTTACGTCAGTTTTAGGAATTTAGGACAATTAGTTTAAATGGATGCGAAAATGCTCTTGATGTCATCGTTTTAATAGGCAAAAATAGTGTTAAATAAAAAAATACTAAAAATCATTCACCAAATTTTGTTAAAAATATAGAGACCAAAAAGACTGGGAGAAAATGTAGTAGCAGTGTGTTAGTTGTGGTATTCTTGGTAGATCGATGGGTGATTTTTCTTTTAAGTGGTCTGTGTTGAAAAGTGAATGCCAACATGTATTAGTCTCATAATTTGTTCATAAAAGGATTATTAAGAAAAATATATTTTCATTTATTTTTGACTTATTTCATCTCTCCTCTTGGCTTGTTAAATCATGTTGGGGAACTACTGTGTTTGTAATTGAAGAGGAAAAAAAAAATTGAAGAAACGGAATGCTATCAGTGACTTAAGACAGGAATGTCGCAAGCCCACTGAAGTAACAAAGTACCAGTTACAGAGCAATTGCTGCTGCTGCAGATTCTCTCTTTACACCGAGGGGCAAAATCAGTAGACTTTCTTTTTCAATATTTTGTCCTGAAAAGGACAAACTGAGCCAACATGTTAAAAATGGTGTAATATTTAATAGAATGCTGACTTTTAAAGCAATTTTGCATTTATTAGTCTGTTCCAAATTATTTTTATTTTCCCTGTGACTTTTTTGTTTTCTCTTTCTTCTCTCCTACCTGCCAGACTTCTACATCCCCCTTTACCCTAAGTGGGTGTTTTTAGGAACTATGAAAGCTATTGAGTCTTGTCATGGTTTTTTGATTTGCAGATTCCTCTGATGTCAAATCTGGAGGCCAGAGCATGGCTCTCAGTTTGTGGGTTGATACCCCAGCTGTGATCTGCATTATAGATCTGGGTTGTTCCAACATGCGGAGTGGCCCTTTCTTTGAGCTGCTGAGGATATAGTGAGTCCTTCAGTCATCCTTCAAGTGATTCTCTCCTGTGCCCCATTTCCTTCCCTGTTATCTGTCCTATTTGGCCATTGCCCGTACTACTTGTGTCTTTCTAACGGCACCTGCATTTGGTGGGTCATTTGCAAACTGGGCTCTTCTATTTCAGTTCTGGTGACCAGTCCTGCAACTTCCTAACAAAGAGCTTCTTTTCTCTGGTTGTATCGTCTTGTCAAGTTAGGCCACTCTTTATTACATTCTCACTGCAAGCTGCAATTCAAATAGAGAATATTTATCCAAGTAGAAAGAATTTTACAGCCCCTATAGTGGTACTTTAGGTTAAAATTACGGTCAATTCATTTGCCCCTACATAAAGTGATTCCCTTATTACCAATAACTTCGATCGTATCAAGTACTCATTCAAAACTGTGCTCTCCTCATTTTTTCCATCCTTGGGGCTTTTTTTCAAATGATTCTTCTAAATATACTCTACTAATGTTGTTCTGGAACAACAGAATTGGAGGCACCTGAGCACACTACAGTCCAGTGGGGCCGCCTTTGTGGACCTCAGTTAAACTAAGGGCTTTCCCTTTCACCTTAAAATAAAATCCTTTGTTTACGTATTTTTAAAGCAAAAGGCCAGTGCTGAATTTCAAGAGTTGTCCTAGGCTTAGTATTCATTCACCAGACAGTAAACATCAACAGTAATCCAGGTACTGTGTTATCTATCACCTAAATTAGTTTAGAGGTTACATTTAGCATATAAGAAAATAGCTAATCTTAGAATGTTCTTTGAGATTGTTGCTTTCAAGGACCACTGGTGTTGTGGTAAGGTTTGGAAGGAAGTTGATTTGAATCTATTTTTTCTTGCTAAATATTAATTGTCAGGTTTTATGAATTATGTACTGTCCAAGTCTCAGCATTCTCGTGTGTGTGTGTGTGTGTGTGTGTGTGTGTGTGTGTGTCTCAACATTCTCACATATATAGGGATATATATATCTATACATATATCTACATCTATATTCAAATCTCAACATTATCATATCATGGTAGTATTATTGATTGAGGTTTTTAAAAATAGATTAAATTGAATATTAATTCGTGGCTTTGGGTTTTTTTTTTTTTTTTTTTTTTTAAGATGGAGTCTTGCTCCGTTGCCCAGGCTGAAGTGCAGTGGCACAATCTTGGCTCACTGCAACCTCCACCTCCCGGGTTCAAGCAATTCTCCTGCCACAGTCTCCCTAGTAGCTGGAATTACAGGCATGCACCACCACACCCAGCTAATTTTTATATTTTCAGCAGAACCGGGGGTTTCACCATGTTGGCCAGGCTGGTCTTGAACTCCTGACCTCAGGTGATCCACCTGCCTCAGCTTCCCAAACTGTTGGGATTACAGGCGTAAGTCACCCTGCCTGGCCAAATGACACAGTATTTGTAACATGATGCCTGACACATATGCATTCAGTTAATAATATTAGCATTGCTTCTATTTCAAAAGGATTGCTTACATTCTCATGTTCTTTGATTCCTTTCTTCGTGAACATTTATTTTACATAGTACTTTAATATGTTTGCGGGTATGGGAGGAGGTAAAAATCATGCTGATCTGGTCCTCAGGGGTCATAGATTTTGGTTCAAGCACTAACAGTAATTATCCCCATCAGAGTTGAGCATCATGTCACTTCTCTTATATGTAATTTTCTTTTCAGTAAAATATTTTATGTCAGACATTGTTTTAGTTATACTGATAAAGATGGTATTTGCCTATGTATTAGATACTGTACTGCCAATGTATTTTGCTCAACTTTTATTGTCCTAATCATTGTTCTAATTCTCACTTTTCTCCTCTTTGGAGGCTTTGTCTCCTGAACCAAAAAATCGTATTAATAATCCACATGAGTAAATTACATAGAAAAGGAGTTACAGAGCATTTTAAAAAGTTTATTGATAGACCACACTTCCTATGATTTCTTCTCAACTAAAACAAAAGAAAAGCTCTCAAGCACTCAGTGTTTTCTTTTTCTCCCAAACAAAACTATTTTTGTTCCTACTATCATCACTTTTGTGTCTTCCATTTCACTCTAAATGTTGCACATATTTTTTATATTTTTTCACTCCATGGGACTGTGTTAAGTGTTATTCAAATGGATTCAGTTTCTAAGACCACATATACCACCCTTCCTGCTTAGCTTCCTGTCCCCTGAATCCTGATGTTTTTGTCACATTTTCTCCCTCGATATATTGTCACCTTCTGAAAAACATTTTTTTTTAAAACCACATACTCATGGGTTTCAGACAATCCAGTGCATTCACATTTTGTGAGAGGGGGACCGTGTCATTCCTAGGAGCACAGCTCTTTGTAGAAATTTGACCCTTAATTACTGCCGATTGCCTGTTTGGCTTGAGCTCAGTTCTGCTTGCCTGCTGTCTCCCTCCGCATTGTGTCATTTTCATTTTTAGACCCACACCCACCTATTTGTCCTGCTCACCAGCCATTAACTTGCCTGCCGCTACCTGTCCCATACTGCTTCACAGCTGTTATCTCACTGCCAGGCTCAGACCTCGAAAGCCGCTCTTGAATTCACCTGCCAGGCTCAGTCTGGGCCCTTGCCCAGGCTGAAGAGAAAGAACGGACAGGAATTAGATGGCCTGCCACATGCTATCAAAGGTATCAAGTTCTCCCCTTGTCCCAGGCTAACCTGAAATATCAACATGAAGCTTTTATACCTCAAACAAATACAACCTTGGAGTATCTGAGAGTTTGCATGATTTAAGAAGTGTTGAAAATTTTTGACCAAGCCTATAGAATATGAATTACTAGAACCCAGGTATTGAATAAAAAATTGAAGCTCCGCCAAATTACTTATAATTTATTAATGCTCTGGAAAGTTTCAGAAAAATCTCGAAATCTGGTAACTGCTACGTTTGAGAGCCAAATTGTGTTGTTCTACATATTTCTATAGAAAAAGTCCCATAAATATAGGACAATCTTATTCTAAACTCAGTTCATGTCACATGAAATACTCATTGTTTTCTAACTACAAAAATCCTCAACTTTCAAGGCAAAATTCAATGCTTTATCATATCTACAAAACCTCTGATCAGTTCAGCCTTAGAATAGGGGACTAAATGTGTAGTAGGCTTAATCTAGATAATCTTGATGTTTTTCTAGGCTTTTCCACTTGCCAGTGAAATGACTTTAAGCCACTTAACCTCTGGTTCTCATTTTCTTCGTGGGTACACTGGGAGTGAATATAGGCTCTGTCCAATTTGTAGTGTTGTTATAAAGATCAAATGAGGTAGCCTATAAAGGTATTTGGTAAACTGTGATGATAGAGAAATGTATGCTAGTCTTTCCTCCAGATGTCCTTCTCTGTCTCTTATCTTTAATGTACAATTACAGAAAATGTGGTAACTCTAAATTGGAAAAAAAAATACATAAAGAGAGCTAACAGCGAGAACCTGGTCATTGTTTTACATTCTTCACATTTTTCTATTTTTAAAATACTTTCTTTCACACATAGATTAGGAACAATATTCTTCACATTGAACCCCTCAACATCCCTAGGAAGTGGATAATTTTCTTCCCACTTTACAAATAAAGAAGCCAAGGCCAAAGGAATTTAACCTGTCCAAGAACACACAGCTAACAGTCGGTGGAGCCAAGATTCTAACTCAAGCTGCAGCTTGTATCTTTTTTTTTTTTTAAAAGATGGAGTCTCACTCTGTCACCCAGGCTGGAGAGCAGTGGTGCGATCTCGGCTCACCACAACCTCTGCTTCTTGGGTTCAAGTGATTCTCCTGCTTCAGCCTCCTGAGTAGCTGGGATTAAAGGCTTGTGCCAGCCACTGCACCTGGCTAATTTTTTTTTTTTTTTTTTGGTAGAGACAGTGTTTCGCCAGGCTGATCTTGAACTCCTTAACCTCAGGCGATCCACCCGCCTTGGCCTCCCAAAGGGCTAGGATTATAGGCGTGAGCCACCATGCCCAGCCCAGCTTGCATTCTTAACTGCTAAATGGTCTTATCTCTCATAATGCTCTAGATGATGGAGCGTATATGGTCCATTCGTTTAACTTTACTTTTTTTTGAAATCTCCCTTAAACGTACAATGTCCGTCATTGTTTTCTCTGGATCTTATGGGAGATAGGGCAGAGCAACAACAGTGAGACATGGTACTTTGCCGATCTTTTCAGTGACTGTCTCTTCAGGTTGTAAAACATTCCTTCACTCTGGCCTTCCTAGCGCTCAGTGGTCCGAAGGGCAAATTTCTGGCTACCCCATCAGTTAGTGCTGTGTCATGTGGCTTATTGCCTTATGTCTTGTTTTATTTTTGGCTGTGACAGGTTCTGAACTTTACAAAGTTCTCTAGGAGGCAAATACTCTTATCTGGATTCTAGGCCTGGCTTTGGGGATCAAGCAATTCCAAGAAATCAACTTCCACCGAGCCCCTGGGTGAATCTGTAACCTGCTCCAAGGAGAGAGGCTTCCCTTATATGGGATACTGGGAGATTTCCTAGAACTGAGATGCAGCATCTGCCTGAGACTTATGTGAATGAATGTGGTTGGTATAAAGGGGAACTTCCTATTTCTCTACTAGATGGGGTGTTTGACTGACAGTTTCATACATAATTCCCCTGCCAATGCCTCTGATTGTTTTCTTTGACTTGACTGCATAATCTCTGCTGCTTGAGTTCCAGCCATGCCCATATCTCTCATCTTTTTTCCCATAGGCCTTTGTTTGGGAGGTTCCTCTCTACCTTGGAGAGTTTTGCCTGCTAGAATGATATGCTTAGTAGAATGAATTATCTCTGTATGCAAGACCCATCTAAGAAAATTGTGGTTAGTTTTGTTTGTTTTTAAAAAATATTCTCTATCCATGTACAACATTACGAAAGAAATTCTAGCCTCTCTTAGGCCAAATAGCTACTGCTTCCTCAGCTATAACTGAAACATTAAAGATACAATCCCTCCCTTTCAGGCACCACAAACAGCCATTTCTAGTCTGGAAAGTTGGCCCTGTCAACCGACTAAAGGAAAATTGCTTTTATGGATGCAGATTAGGTAATGCTTAGTGTCTACTGAATGTACGAAACCTTGCCCCCAAGTCCAGTGGATAGGACTGTCAGTAATTTTCCAAGTGCAGGTAGAACAATATGATGTAGTGTAATGGGCCCTGTGCATCACATAAGGATAGTCCATATTGTCTTACAGTCTTAAAATCTCAGTGGATGAAAACCACATGGGTTTCTTGCTCATGCTGCATGGTCTTCATGCTGCCTGTTCACCACAGTTCCTCAGGGTGTTCTGGGTATTGTAGTCATTCACAGACCTGGATGTTACATTTCAAGATTGGCAGGTCAGGGGAGAGGACAACTTCAGCACTGGCCCTTCCATTTTTACCTGCAAATGATAAGTCACTTTTGCTTGCATACCATTTCTTAAATTTTAGAGCCATTCTCAGGTACCTCATAGGACTAGCAGCCTTAGCAAAATTCAGAAACAGCATAACTTGTGCATTGTTGCTGTTTATCAGTGATTTAACTTTCTGTCTGAAATTTAAGCACTGCAACGAATTATATTGGTTCAAACAATTAAGAAAATGAATGGGAATTTCTGAAAATAGTCTTACTAAATTTTTCAACACATTGAATCTGTTTTGTGTTATATATGTGTATTTCACATGTATAGAAAAAGCACAGTTCTAACAGTAGAAGCATAATGGATAGATGAGTGGGAGGTGGGTGAATCCTTCAATTTTGTCTCTCCATGTTGCTTGAAAGAAATCTTTTTCTATAGTAGTCTTACATTACTTGTGTAATTTTAAGAGAGAAAGAAAATGTATGGGGTGAAGGAAGGAAGAAACTGAATTTTCTCACTTAGTTAAATATGCCTTGACATATATTTAAAGCACATCAGTGGGAATGGGTACCCCTTAGCCTAGCTATCTCAAATTCTGGGAGGTAGTGCCTCACCTTCCTCCTCTGTTTAAGGATTGATCTGCTGCTGCTAGCAGTCATACTCTTTTCTGTACTGTTTTCTGTAACACATCAGTAATTTGCCTCTACTCTCCCCTTCTCTCTCCCCATTGCCTCTCTCTCTCCCTCCTTATGGGATATTCATTTCCTCATTTTAAAATTGCCAAACATACCTTTGCTTTCCCACTATCCCTATTTTATTTAGTGAAAGAGAAAACATAGTAAATGCGTACTGTTACCTGTAGCTTCACTCTGGTAATGGCACATGTCACATCTCACATTTCATTAGCTAAAACAAGTTATATGGCCACCACTAATTTGGCAATGGGTAAACTGCTATGTGCCTGCCCCCCCCCAAAAAAAAAGTGATGACCTAG
>NW_016107726.1:1901475-1913435 GCF_001604975.1 Cebus imitator | reverse complement strand
TTGGTATCAGTATTGTATTGCCTAATAAAATGCGTTAGTTAGGCTTCCCCATCCCCACTCCACTGGCATCCTTCTTTTTCTCTAGCCTCTAGAAATATCAAGATTATATTAGCTTCACAAAATAAGTTGGGAAAAAGAGAAAACAATATAAATTGGAACTAGTCCCTCTTACTGCTTTAGCAAGAGAGTAAAATTGGAATTACATTTTCCCAGAATGCTTGGTATAACAGGCTACTTGTTTAGTGAACAAAATGATTTATGTTTAATATTTTTATTTTTTAATTTTCTTGAAGTATAATTGGCATCAAGTGCGCAAATCTTGAGTGTATAATTTGAAGAATTTTTTCAAACGTGTCCATCTGTATAAATGCAACCCATAATAAGATACAGAATACTATTCCCAGCACTCCTGCAGGCGTCCTTGAACCCATTCCCATTTGATCCTCTGCCCTAAAGAGAATATTATTCTGACTTCTATCACCAAAGATTAACTGTCTGTGTTTGAACTTCATATAAATGGAATCAAACAGCATGTTCTTGATGTGTCTGGCTTCTTTCACTCACACCATGTCTATGAGATTTATCCATGTTGTTGCTTGTAACAGTAGTTCGTTTTTCTTTCATTGTGTTGTGTTATTTAATTGTATGAATATACCATAATGTATTCATGCATTCTATAGATGAGTGATTGACATCTGGGTTATTTCCAACTCATTCTTCATAGAATCAGTTTAGGTTGGAAATTGTTTTAGGAATTTGTCCAGTTTGTCTAATAATTCAAGTTAATTGTCATAAAGTTATCTATAATATTTTCTTATATTTATAATCACATTACATCTATAGTTTCTGCCTATATTTTTATATCTAATATTACTTATACATCCACTGTTTTTTTTAACATTGATTGACTATGCCAGAGTTAGTCAATTTTAATAGTAAATCCATGAGTGCCAAAATAGGATGAGAAGAATACTCCTGGATTTTCTCTATTAACAGAGCTAAGCCTCAAGCACTTGAAAAACTAAACTGATTATGAGCTTATTATAGTAAGCTTTTTACAGACTAATGAGCCGAACTTGCTTATAGTTGTGTAACTAAAATATCATTTTCTTGACTTTTTCAAAACAAGGAAATCCTGATGCAATGTGACGGGTGTTTTTACAACTAGAAAATGAAGTTGCTAGTAACTCTGTGGTAGCTTGCAAAATGTTCACAAATTCTTTCCATTCCTGCTAGCTGTGTTCCCTTTTGCAGTGTGACTTTGCCATTCAGTGTTTGATAAGTGGAGTTGATTTCAAAACCCTTGAAGCTGTGCTAAGTCACATGACTTGCTTCGACCAATGGAACATTAACAAATATGATATAAGCAGAGGCTTGAAAATACTTTGACGTTAGGGCCTCCCATCTTATGTTGCTGGGAATTTGTCTGCTGCTATCTGAATGAGCCCAGAGTAGACACCAATGCCTGTCAAACCAACTGCTAGATGAGTGAGGACGAGTCAGACCATCCAGCCCCAGCCAAGCTTATCCAGACCAGAGCTACCTGGTGAATCCACAGAAATATTAAAAAAAAGAATAGGCCATGGTTACATATGTTTAACTAGATGTTCCCCCTATATACACCGACTTTCCTTTTTAAAAAATCTCTATTTATTTCCCAGGCACTTATAGGGGTGATGGATCTCTTGGGGTCTAATTAATTTATCAGATTCATCCTCAGGATTGATAGTACCAAATTGCAAAAGTTGAGGAATATATCAATTCGTTGTTTGCCTTTGCAAATAATTGGCAGAGTTTCTCAATGTGGAGCAGAGTTGCTAATCTTAGATTACCCATTTGAGTCATGATTTCCTACTATACAAAGCAGGAGTTGTTATGGGGTAGAAGAATTCTTAACACAGGAATGACAATCAAAGATAAATTGAAGCACTACAGTTAAAAAAAAAAAAAAGTTAGACATGGACACATGGAAGGGAACAACAGACCCTAGGGCCTGCTTGAGGATGAAGGGTGGGAGGAGAGGCAAGATCAAAAAACTACCCATTGGGTATTGTGCTTATTACCTGGATGATGAAATAATCCATATGTCAAACCCGTGTGACACACAACTTACCTATATGAAAACACCTACAAATGTACCCCTGAACCTAAAATAAAAGTTTAGAAAAAATTAGAATTATCTCTTGGATTCACAAGATATAGAGAGAAGCCAGCCATGGAATACCTGATTTGAAAATAGGTTGATTCATGTTTTGTAGCAGGTCTGAATAATCCATTTGTCTAATTCACTGTTCTCCATATACCTATTTTCAAAGATAGTTTCCCAAGTTCTGAGAAGTCCTTATGTATTAGCTGACTTTGCCCTAAAATTTGGGTTTAAAAAAGTTTTTTTTTTTTAGAGACAGGGTCTCACTCTGTCATCCAGGTTGGAGTGCAGTGGTGTGATAATAGTTTACTGCAGCCTTGAACTCCTGGGTTCAGCAGTCTTCCCACCCCAGCATTCTAAGTAGCTGGAACTACAGATGTAGTAACACCAGGCCTGGCTTAATTTTTTTTTTTTTTTGTAAAGATGGGATTTCACTATGTTGCATAGCATGGTCTGGAACTACTGGCTTCAAGTAATCCTCCCACCGTGGCCTCCCAAATTCCTAGGAGGTACAAGTATGAGCCACTGTGCTCTGCCCTAAAATTTTTTAATAAAAATTTTTCTTGTAAGTATGTAATAGTATATTTTGACAAAAGGTGAGAAAGGTTTCTTCTGGAAGCAATCAATGCTAATTGATAAAATTGATATATAAATGGGTTTTGGTTTCCACCTCTCTTATGGGAGAGAAATTAAAGGGAATCGGCAGAGGAGCAATGTTGGTTTGTCTCTTGTTGCTTTACTAAAAAGAAACACCATAAAACATTTCTCTAATTTCTCAACACTACTATAAATAAGATAACTTATAGAGAACAAAAATCACAAGTGACCAGTTATTTCCCAAACAAATTTTTCGTTTTTACAACACAAAGGGAAAACTAGAAGAATTAGCTGGTTTACAATATTTCACATCTAGCATGAGATGTCCCAGATGGCAGAGAAGAGAGAGTTTTGGATGTAATTGAAACTCTATAGAATTGACTGCAAATGTGCACATATATATACACACATGCATCTTCCTATCCAATTAAGCAGCCAAATGCTCAGCAATCTCATTGCTTCTTTAGTTTAATTAAAGTCGCTGGTTTTCCAGTGCCAACATTTAGAGTTCACATCAGATGTGATCTAAAGAAACATGTATTTAGGAGAAGGTATCCTGGGTGAAAGATACAGCAACAACTGAATGGTCAACAGAACTTCTGTCAATGGGCCAAGCTTTGGGAGCATCAATATATAGAACTTTAGAATTCCATTTTGTATCCCCTTCTCCCCCTAAAAGAAAGAGCACTAGAAATTATTCCTTATGTGGCTGTTTAATAGTGGTAGATCATTTTGATTAAGGAATTAAATGGATTGAGGTGCATGAGAGCAGGAAAGAGGAATGGCAAGAGGGGGATTATAGGATAAGGTGTACTGCTACTTTAAAATTATGTATGCATGGCCCCATCCAGGTCCCTCCTACTGTTTGAGGTACCAGCGGAAAGCTTGGGGAGCTCAGTTCCAGGAAGGTCACCAAGCAGACTACGCTCTGAGTTTCAGGTAACCAAGTGTTTGCTGTGCAGAATACTTTACCTGGGCACCCAACTCTTCCTTCCAGCTTTCCTGCTGCTACAGCCTATTTGCTAAGAGTAACCAGGGGTTACAGCAGTGTTGCCAGGCAACGAGGGACAGCCGTCCTGTTGAAGAGCCATTTGTCACACTGAAGGGACTGGTTGAAATGCAATAAAGAAATGGTAACCCAGCTTGTTTATCAAACAATTACTTGCACAGTATTGGGGATCCATAAGCAACCTACAAATTTGTAGTCAAAGGAGGAAATACACAAACATTTTGCTAAATATTAAAGCATAGAACAGACAGATGGTGTTGGGGTTCTAATCAGCTTTACTGTGAGCTTAAAGTTGCTGTACATGCTGGGATAAGGGGAAAGGCCCAAAGTGCTTTGCCAGCTTTATTTTGGGCATCTGCAAGTTAGCTCTGGGTTACAATGTACAGTACATGTGTAAAGAAAATCTATAAGATTCTTTACCTTGTTAAGTAGAGTTAGTAATGCTATTGCTGATTCCCTGGGTGAAATAGCAACCTAAAACTACTGTATGTGTAATATATTAATAATTAGATACACACATATGTTATATATGTGTAACTGGTTATACATATAACTGGTTGTCCTGTGGACTTCTAAAGTGCTTGATTTGCCCAATGCTATCAAGAGATTTACCAAAAGAATGAATATTTTACTCTGAGCACTGTACTTTAAAATGTTCATTAGTGAACACTTTTGAGAAGTTCATTAGTGTTGCTTCTAAGAGCTCAAAGTCCTCATGCCTGGGATGAGCTTCAATTTTAAAGATGCAGCAGCTTTCCCTTGACGCTCTATGTTTTTGATTCTCAGATACCAGCTGCTACTCATGTCTTCACCATTGCTAAGAGCATCGTTGATATTAACTTACTGTGAGAACGTGTCTGCAGTTTCCAGAAAATGGAGTTTCGCAATGTTACTTGAAGTACCCTGCTTTAAAGTATTGCTGGCAAGTGGCATGGGCCTGATTACTTATTTAGAAACGCTTTATCAAGAGGAGAATGCTTGTTTGTGAACATGAATTGCCCGATTCTTTCATTGGGCCCTGGCTTCTTGCTTCATGTCATTGAAATGTTGATCTTTGCCTGTTTTGCTTTGATATCCTTGGCGGACTCACGAGGTCTTTTCCCAAGGCTGGAGAATGTGGGAGCTTTCAAGAATGTTTCAATTGTGCCAACGCAAGCAGTATGTGGACTCCCCGACCGAAGCACTTTTTGTCATAGCTCTGCTGCTGCTGAAAGTATTCAGTTCTGTACCCAGCGGTTTTGCATTCAGGATTGCCCATACAGATCTTCACACCCTACCTACACTGCCCTTCTCTCAGCAGGCCTCAGTAGCTGCATCACACCAGACAAGAATGATCTGTGTCCGAACTCCCATAGCAATTCTACAAGTTTTATTTTTGGAAATCACAAGAACTGCTTTTCTTCTCCTCCTTCTCCAAGGCTGGTGGCATCATTCACCTTAGCTGTGTGGTTGAAACCTGAGCAACAAGGTGTAATGTAAGTAGTAGTGTGGGTATAAACTTTCCCAGGTCCCGAAAACCAGTGGTAGAGATCATTGCAGCCTGAATTCCAAACCAGAAATGAAGGCTAACAATATAGAATTCATGCTATTGAAGACTAACTCTTCCAATTGTTTCCCAAATCTAATTTTTTTTTCTCTTCTATGGATGAAGTGGACCATGAAAAAAGAATGTGTTAAAATAGTTCATTGCAGGCAGATGTGTTTATGCCGGAATCATGTATTTTCCGTAGATTAGCTCGACGTTTGGTCTTACACTTCAAAGCCCAAACCAGACTCACAGTGAGTTTTAAGACATAGAAACTTGTAAAACAAATAATTAATATTTTCAAGGTCTTAATCTGGGTTTATATAACATTTCCTTACTGGGGTATAAAATTTTCATTAGGCATATAGTTCTCTCAGGCCTTGGTACTATTTTCTTCATCCTCATTTCCCCAAGAAGAGATGTTTGTTTGACTCATGGAAGATGTTCAGTAATATAAGTTGAATATATAAATAGCCCTTCATCTCTAAAATGATATAGCTTTTAGTCGTTTATCTTGCGCTATTTTCATTTTCCAATTAGTTAGAAAATATGTAGGTAAGTATGAGAGATTCTCAAAAGCTTTCATGCTGTTCATCCCAGAGAAATGCCTTCAATGAATCTGGGTCATAGTAATGACATTTTTTTTTTGTTATTTAATCACCAGTTCTTCATTCTGTAATATTTTCTTGAGCTGACATCTAATTTCTCCTAAATATTTATCACCAATTTGGAGATTTTAATAAATGGGACACTTTTGAAGAATTTTTGCTTATCTTTTGTCTTCCTAGAGGTCTTTTGGCCCCTTCTCTTGTGACATTTTCTTTGTGTGACAGCGTTGGCTGGGTATCTAAAAACATGTGAAACAAACCAGAAAAGAATTAAAATCTCATACGCAAATATGACTTAAAGGTCTTTGGTGTTTAGTTTCAATTTGCCAAGTGAAAGTTGGCATGTTTTCATTTTGTTTTAAATTTAGATTAATCACAAACCATTCCTATTTCTACGCCTCTCCTCAAAGAAAACCTTTTTTTTCTTACTGTCTGAAATTCTAGTAAATTCAGACTACTCTGTTTATATAACTAGTTTCCAAAGAGTCTTAAATTGTTGTCTTTTGACAAATAGGGCTAAGATAAAATATCCTTCTGAGCTTGTAGGGAAATATCTGTAGCGAATTCATCTGCTATTGACATCATTTTGTATAAATAAGACAGAGAAATATTTATAGGGTTGGAAAAACATGGTTTATGGTTTTGAGAGTTCCTTGTATCAAGGTCGTTTCCATTTTCAAAATTAAAATACCTTTGGGAATTGAGGGAATTTCGGGGTGTTTGCACAGATAAGTAAAACAAACAAAACATGGATTATCCAATTATTGTTTATTCAGGAGCAGAATAAATCCAGTTCCTAAATATTTTGCTACCTGCCTTCCTTTCACATTTATTATCTACCAAAGCTAGTATGTTTACAAGCAAACAAAATAGCAAGGAAGATAATCAATAACATATTAAGAAATGCATTTTCAGTAAGCTTGGGGAAATAAGTCTGCATTTAGTAAATACATTCTTGAGTAATGGTCGAACTCTCACCCATAGATTTAAACTGAAGAAAAATGAATAGGGGCAAACGTTTTCAAGTTAAGGCCTGATGGGAAGGGATAAAGAAAAGCTCTCTTCAGTAAATTAGAAATATTCAACTACTGAAGGGTTAAAAATGCAATTTGCATTAGAATTTAAATAAAACTTTTATTTCTACTTATATAAAACCTTTATGTCATCTAAATCTATTTGCCTAAATTGAAAATACACTTGAACTCATAACTTTATGCCAAATATACATAAACATAAAAAATATAAAATTATGACAGTAAAAGACGGAATACTAGTATTCTACAATCTTATTCTTACCTCCTGACTCAGGAAAAAATAGATGTAAGTGAGAAGAAACGATTTGTGAAAAATGTGCCCTTTAAGGAAAATTTTAGCAGTAATTCTTGATTGGCCCAATTTTATACCTTTCCCTCTCTGATGCTTCCTGCCAAATATGATCACAAACTCATCATTTTTTGAGACAACTGTATACTAGGTGTGTGTGTATCCTCAGAATACTCATGATCTAAGTGATCTAATGGAGGGTACAGATGGATGAGTGCTATTACCTAGGCAGCACAGTATGTTAAGTGAGCATAAAGTGAGACCCCCTCAACCAACCTTGAGCAGGAAGAAGGGCTCCAGGACCAAGCATAATCATTCAGATGCCAAAGCAAAGTAGGAATTAACCAGGTGAAGAAGGGAACCCAAGGTCTGAAAGGTGTGTCACTGTAATAAGGATTGAGGTAACTTAAAATCATTTGATAACTGCCCTGACACAAGACTTCGAAGTATTCTGAAAACTGTTCTACTTTATCAAAGTATTATTTCTCCATGTTTTGGAAGGCTGAATGACCTTTCACCTCAGATATTTCACATGATCTCAGTGCCTCAGTTGGACTGTGTGGTCAGGGAGAGGTAGCCAGTCATCTTACAGACACTGGCTTTGGCTTTGGACCAGTTGATGATGGCTTCCCATGGGAATTAAATACGGTGATTCTGACTTCAGGGCTACCAATTTAGAGCCTTCCATGGACACTAAATTCACTTGACATTAAAAAAAAGATTTGCACTGATGACTCAATACTCAAGCAGCCTGTAGTGTGTTGCACCACTCTAAAAGCAATAGCAGGAGAACTAATGAGCCAATAGCCTAAATGTTAGTTTTGCAGAATGATTCAGTCACTCTAGTTTCCATCGTGAATCTCAAATGAAGGGTGTTGAGGTTCTGGGGAATATATTGTAAATAAGAATTCTATTTTTTATTGAAATAAAGGGGCCTCTTCACTGGAATAAAGCTTGCATTGAACATAATGACATTTAGGCCCATACTCATAGTGCACCATTTTGAGGGGAGTTTGGGGTCATTTTAACACCACTGTAACTGCACAATACCTTAGCATGTCTTTTTGGTTGGATGCTGACCTTTTCTCTCTTTTCTGGTTGCTTCCTAAGGTGTGTTATAGAAAAGACAGTAGATGGGCAGATTGTGTTGAAACTTACAATATCTGAGAAAGAGACCGTGTTTTATTATCGCACAGTAAATGGTTTGCAGCCTCCAATAAAAGTAATGACACTGGGGAGAATTCTTGTGAAGAAATGGATTCATCTTAGTGTGCAGGTGAGTAAAATAAAAAATATTTAACATTTGGTTAAACACAAGGATTTGTCTTACTTTCTCTAACTGGCATCTACTCAGAAAATCTGTAGCAGTATCTTTTAGATTTCAGGTGTATTTAAATGACAGCTAAAGAAGAAAAACATTTAAATGACCTAGGGATGTAGATCTTGATATACTAGCATTACCTCCCCAAAATTGCTTTAAAATCTTTCACAGAAACTTAATGCTATCTGTAATTATAATATCCTCAGAAAATTTTTGTTGTATTGGGTTAGTATGTTCTATTTTGTTTAAATATGTCTAAGAGCTCACTTGATGTCTGGTACTAATTTTACTAGTCATGGATGTATAAATACCCCAGCTTGATTTTTACAGCTGTCTTTCTCAGATAGCACCTGATGAGTGAATAAAATTTGTCTGTTGCATTAAAATGGTGACGTTAGAACTAATGAACTTTACACTTGAAGCACTCAAAAGGTATTATATTATTATTTTAGTTGTCACTCACAGTTTGCATGAACCTTAGAAGCTGCTAAAGGCTAAAAGAGCTGTGAGATGTCTGGTATTTACAGTCTCCAGAAGAAAGGCACAGTTCAGCCTTTTGTTTTTTTCAGGGCACTGGAATAGCCCAATACAGTTAAAGCCACACTTGCCTTTCAAACCAGGCATACTAGTCAGTTCTCACACTGCTATAAAAAAAAAATACCTGGCCTGGCACAGTGGCTCCCGCCCATAATCCCAGCACTTTGGGGAGCCGAGGAGGGCGGATCAGCTGAGGTCAGGAGTTCGTGACTAGCCTGGCAAATGTGGCAAAACCCCGTCTCTACTAAAAATACAAAAATTAGCCAGACATGGTAGCACTTGCCTGTATTGCCAGCTATTCGGGAAGCTGAGGCAGGAGAATCACTTGAACCCAGGAGGCGAGTTTGTGGTGAGCCAAGATCATGCCACTGTATTCCAGCCTGGGCAACAGAGTGAAATTCCATCTCAAAAAAAAAAAAAAATCTGAGACTGGGTAATAAGTGGGAGTTGAACTATGAGAACACAACAAAGGGAGGGGAACATCATACACCGGGGCCTGTCAAGGTGGAGGGCTAGGGGAGGAATAGCAGGGGGTAGGAGTTAGGGGAAGGATAGCATTAGGAGAAATACCTAATGTATATGACGGGGGATTGATGCAGCAAACCACCATGGCATGTGTATACCTAAGTAACAAACCTGCATGTTCTGTACATGTATACCGGAACTTAAAGTATAATAACAAAAAAGAGTTTAATTGGCTCATGGTTCTGTGGGCTGTACAGGAATCATGATTCTGGCATTTGTTCGGTATCTGTGGAGTCTTTAGGAAACTTATAGTCATGGCGGTAGACAATGGCTGAGGGAACACTTCATATGGCCAGAATAAGAGGAAGAGAGAGCAGGGAGGTACTACACACTTATAAACAACCAGATCTCATGAGAACTCTATCTGGAGAATAGCACTAGGTGAGTGGTGCTAAACCACTGATGAGAAAATGCCCCATGTTCCAATCACCTCTCATCAGGCTCCACCACCAACATTGGGGATTACAATTTGACGTGAGGTGTGAATGGGGACACAGAGCCAAATCATGTCACCCCAGGTGCTGGGTACCACAGTTTCCAGTGTGGACTCATGTAAGCATCCAGCCAGTGGCTCATGTGAACCTCATTTAAACTAAGGACATTTATACCCTCATTCATTTTATAAAAATCGTCTTTGATATCTTGTTTTATTCATCCTGAAGCAGGTAGTATGAGTGTATTTCCTTAGAGGGTCTTGAGGATTGTTATTTGGCTTTCAAATACTAAGATATGAGTTTAGTGAATGTGTGGTTGGCAGGGGTCAGTGTTTTTGTATGCAACTAGGTTGAAAGGATAGACATAGGTCTTGTCCATAGGACACAATGGCTTCAGTCTCTCAGTGCTTAGTCTCCAAGTGTTCAGTAGTTGACGGGAGACCGATTTGTCCTAGCCTTGAAGTTTCCATTGTCTTGAGGTCTTCATTCTGCCCACGGACCAGTCCTAGAGAATTGAGTTTTAATATTAAAAACATAGAAATAGAAACTGCTAAAGAAAGACAATGCCAAAGATGCAGAGGAAAGAAAGATGATGGCATCTTTGCAGAAAATGCCAAATAGATATATTTGTTGGATATTTTCGTATCAACAATAATAATAAAAAAAATCTCTTTACTTGCTTTTATTTTGTCTTATCTGTGAAACTGTGCCATGTTTTGGCAGGCAGTAGTACATTAAAAGCTTTACAAAGAAAGTTTAAAATCTAAATGCAGGGAGGTAACCATGACTGAATTACTCTCTTGGGAATAAAATGCTCTTAGAGTGCCTATTGAAATCAGCATTATCATTTCAATACATGTCAAATATGAGTCATTTCCTAGTTTAGGCAAAATTTCTTCATAAATCTTTAAATATTTCCCTTCTTTCAAGAAAAGGTTAAAGTACTTATGATTTAATGAGACTGCTTTATTTCATAACTGTTGGACTATCAAGAGAAAACTTGTCCTTTCTAATTTGTACACTATTTATTTTTTTGTGTAAGTTTTAAATTATTCTGCATTTTATATTAAAACTACAGAACTAGATAGTCATAAAATGTTAGAAAAGCATTCAGATCTGTCATTTAACCATCTAGCACCTATTAAATATTTCAGGGGTACCTAGCATTATGGGAATCTGGATTCATTCAAATGAAAATTACAGAGCAATTATTTACTCTAAAATGGAGATCTACATAAGGTTCCTTTATATTGGATACCAGTGTGAATATGTTTAAGGTATTATAAAATTTATAAAAATCCATATTATACATTTTTTTTGAGACAGAGTTTTGCTCCTGTTGCCCAGGCTGGAGGGCAATGGCATGATCTTGGCTCCCTTCAGTCTCTACTTCTCGAGTTCAGGCAATTCTCCTGCCTGAGCCTCCTGAGTAGCTGGGATTACAGGCACCCACCACCACGCCAGCTAATTTTTTATATGTTTGGTGGAGAAGGGGTTTTACCATGTTGGCCAAACTGTTCTTGAACTCCTGACCTCAGGTGATCCATCTGCTTCAGCCTCCGAAACTGCTGCAATTATAGGCGTGAGCCACAGGGCCCAGCCTAGATTTTTAATAAGGAATTGCTAATTGCTCAAAAATTGTTATAAGAAGTAATAGAAGCTGGGCACAGTGGTTCATGCCTGTAATCCTAGCATTTTGTGAGGTCGAAGTGGGTGGA
Source organism: Cebus imitator (assembly GCF_001604975.1). Taxonomy (NCBI): domain Eukaryota; kingdom Metazoa; phylum Chordata; class Mammalia; order Primates; family Cebidae; genus Cebus; species Cebus imitator. The sequence continues at coordinate 1,901,692 of NW_016107726.1, read as the reverse complement.
TACCTTGAGCCAGGAGTTTGAGGCCAGCCTGGGCAACATGGTAAAACCTGTCTCTACAAAAAACACTCTAAGAAAATTAAACAAGTGTGGTGATACATCCCTGTAGACCCAGCTACTCAGGTGGCTGAGGCTAAAATGGAAAGATCACCTAAGCCCAGGAAGTCGAGGCTTCAGTGACCCATGATCACGCCACTGCATTCTAGCCTCGGCAACAGAA
>NW_016107726.1:1872092-1901446 GCF_001604975.1 Cebus imitator | reverse complement strand
GGTTAGGTGTTGGGAAATCTGATTTAGGTTATGCTACTTTGTAATTTTAAGAATAAAACTTTTAGGAATCCATGTAATAGTTGATTAATAAGGAATGTACTAATTGCTTAAAAGTTGTTATAGGAAGTAGTGGAGGCTGGGGACAGTGGCTCATGCCGTACTCTACCAGCCTCAACTTCTCAAACGGAGTCATTTGACTCAGTTTCCCCATTTACATAAGATTGGACTAGATGAACAAAATAAAGGCCTTTTGAATTCTGCATAAAAAAAGTAAGTTGAGTGTAGCACAAGTCATTAAAGTATGGCAAGCTCTTGACTTGTGTAGGGTTATTTAGACATCACGTGACAGAGCTTTCCCCTTAGCCAATGATGAGGCTTGTGCTTTTTTTCTCTTCTCTAATGCTTCCTGGTGTTTACATAAAAACTTTGTTTTTTTGCTAGATTTTATGGTCAAAATATAGAGAAATGTAGCTTGTTACTGTTTCATTATATAACTGCAAGAACATTTGCATAAAAAATAGTATAAAATGTAACTTACTGTTGCGTGATTATATAATGCATCTAAACTCCATTTAATTTGGGGGTTAGGGACTTTTATCATGCTAGGCATAGGATAGGACAAATGATTAATAATCTTGTTTAGTGCAATTTCAAACTACAAACCTGTACTTTATATATATGCATATTTTCACCTGTCTTCCAAAAGGCCACAGATTGATGAATTTATATAGTGTGTGTGTTTCCGTGCATGTGTAAAAATACAACATACAACTTATTTGTGGAATGGCTCAGAAGCCAGAATTTTACTTAGTTGCTTATAGTGATTTTTTACTGGTTTACTGATACCTGGTGGCATAAAATTAATTAGCAGATCTCAATGCTTTATCCCAGACAGTTCACTTAGTATCAGCTTCCCATCAGTAAAATTAGAATTCCAGTTTACAAAAAAAAAAAAAAAAAAGTTTCTAAATAATTAAATCTCTGGGGGAAAGGATGCCAGGAAATCCAGACATGCTAATGTTGGAAATTGAATTTCCTAAACAAACAAACAAATGCTCAATATTGTTATGGTAATGAATCTCACAGCTTTTATTCCAAACTAGCATTTTAAAGCTTCAACATGTTGGAAAATGATTAGTGTTTAAATTAATATTCATTTAGGGACTTGAATCTGACAGGATTACATTGAAATTTTACTTAGGGGTTTAGTATATTGGCTATTTCAAATTATATCAAGCTAAAATTCATTATGTCTTTTATACTAAAACTGGAAAAATAGATTCATACTTTTTATTATCAAATAGGGAACACTGTTAATATTAACAGCTTTTCTAAAACTTCGTTTTCATATTGAATCGGCACATGCTATAGTTACATACGTAGGATTTCATATGGTTACTTTTATAAAAGTTTTGAAATATGTAAAAAAATTTACTTTAGCACTTTGTTATGAATTGATAGGTAAAACAATTTGAAAATAAGTTTATGTGTTTGGTGGCATTTCATTTAAAAGTAAAACTTTAGGGTTTTCTATGAAAACATACTTTGCCTTAAGCAGTTCCACACATTTTATAGCACAAATAGCAGCATAGAATAGTCAGTATACTTATCCTTATAGTAATTATTCAGAATTGCAGTAAAACAATTACGGCAATTTGAAGCTGATGAAATACTACAACTGTGGAACCAAGAAATGATTTAGCATTGGGCTTGTTCACATTTTCTATGCTATTTTGAGGGCTCCTTGATACATTGACAATTCAAGAGCCGTAAATGACTGTAGCTACAATAGTGTGAAAAAGAGCAGTTCTAATATGATACAATGAAGAAAAAAATACATGGGTAAATAAAGTTTTAGGAATCAATAGATGAAGGATAGGAGTTTCATAATCATAGTTCATGACATATGCTCTTTTGATTTATGTATTCAATCTGAGAAAGAAAAACTATTGATAGTTCTGGAGGTAAAGAAAATGCAATTTAACCAACATTTGTTAGAATAGATAAACCAAGTCTCTCAATTAATCTCTGAACTGTATGCCCATGTGCACACTTTATAAAGGTGTTTCCACATTCCTATTGATTGAGGCAACATAAAACATCCATGTCACCTTATGGAAGGCTCCTCGTTCAGTTCAGTAAGCTCTATGGTATAGAATTCTCACAGGAATACCATCCCACTCCTACTCCAAGAGAATCTCAATCCATATTATTCCTTTAATATTTCATTGCATTTAGCTCTGACTCTGTGTGTGTGTGTATGTAAGTATGCATGCGTGTGTACTAAATTGTTCTCTGTGCAAAGGCTTCTCTTTATATTGGGTTAACAGCTCAAGTTAGTTGAATAGTTTTGGGTTGTTTAAAATAAAGTTAAGATCAATAGAATATAATGAAGTTTTTCAGAACAATCAGTTACAAATTATCATAGCTGCTATTAATCACTGATGTATGTACACTATATTAAACATGTTACATACTTGAGGTTATACAATGAAATAGTAACATAGTTGTAACATGTTTAATATAGTGTTAATGATAGTTTTATGACATTATTTCCATTATAGAGATTTTTAAAAATTAGCCTTAGGGAATTTAAACTACCTGCCTAAATTTATAGTCTCAAGTTTCTCTGACCTTAAACTAAAAATAATGACTTGGCATGAACCTATGTCAGTGAGCAGATCTAAATAATAGTTTTAAAATTCTCTGAACCAAAAAAAAAAAGCACAGAAACCCAAAAGAACTGAAAACAAATATTTATAATGTAAATGTAATTTTTAGATGTTTATACATCTTTTGTACTTATTTATAATATAAACATTTGTAATGCTTCAGATATTTACATGATTTATTCAAATAATTAAAGTTATATTTTGTAACTATATCCCTCATTGATAACAGTTTAAATGTACAACAGAATGTAATTTTGTATAAAGTTCTGCTCAATATTTTCATGTTTTATGGCAGTTGGGATAGATTACAATGGCTTAAAGAATATTTTCCTTAAGCCAGCCTGATCACCTGACCCATCCCATATAGAATCAATCCTTATTATGATAAAATATAAAGAAAGAAGCACTTCCTACTTGATTATGGAAGAGGTAAAACCATCCAAGTAAAAAGTAATTATTCTCTGTGAATTTTTTACATGTGATTTTAAAATGCAGCATTTAAGCAGAACACAAGACTTTAATTCTTGACCTTTTAGTAAAAAATTGTGCAACCCTGACAAAACTATGTAACACCTCAGAATGTTAGCATACTTATTACAAATTGGAAACAAACTTGACCTATTTAACTTACACCATAAACTTGAACATGTAAAGAAAACAATGTCTGCTAAAACACTTTATAGCTGATAACGTCCTATTATGATGGAGCTTACAATCTATTTCAATGGATAAGCAATCACATAATTACACAAATAAAAGCAAAATTATAATTGTGAAAAGTGCTACAAGACCATATGAAGAATGATTTGGTCAAACCACTGAAGTCAAGAAAGGCTTCCTTGAATAAATGATATTAAATATGTATGTTAGTTTTCTAGGCCTGTCCGAAAAAATTATCACAAACCAGTGGCTTAAAGCAATAGTAATTCATTGTCTAAGAGTTCTGGAGGCTAGAAGGCTGAAATTAAGGTGTTAGAAGGGCCATGCTCTTTCTGAAACCTCTAGAATCCTTCCTTGCCTCTCCCAGCCTCTGGTGTTTGCCAGCAATCCTTGACGTTCCTTAGCTTGTAGTTACATCACTCCAGCCTCTGCCTCCATTATCATATGGTCCTCTCCTCTGATCATGTGCGTCTTCTCTTATAAGTACATCAGTTGTACTGGATTAAGTCTTTTCCTCATTCAGTAATACTCAACTCCATTACATCCAAAAAGACACTACCCAAATAAGGTCAGAGTCACAGGCACATAGGGTTAGGGCTTCAGTATAACTTTTGGTGGGACACAACTCAACTGATAGTAAGATTTATTCAAAAGAATGCATAGGATCCAACTGGGCAAAGGGGGTTAAGAAGAATATTCCATAAATGCATAGCAATACTGTAAATGCCCTGTGTAAAAAGGAATAAGCATATAGACTAAAAGATCAATGTGGTTAGAGTGTAGCTGGCAAAGTGGGACATGGTATGCAACGAGAACAGAACATTTAGAAGAGACTGTTACAGAGCATCACTGGATATGTTAAGATTTTTTAAATAAGACTCTACTGAAATGTTTTACGTGATAGACGGGATGAGAGGGTAAGGAAGGAAAATGTGTGACGTTCCCAGATTACCTTTTCTTAAATACCACTTTGGCTGCAGGGAGGGAGAATGGTCTGCCTGAAGACAAGAGTGGAGGGTTGTTATGGCATTCTTATGGCCCAAGTGATATATAAATGGTACCTGCTTGGATTATAAAGACTCTAGTGAATATGCAAATGAGTGGTCAGCTTTGAGAGCAGTTTAACAATTAAAGGACTTGTTGATGAAGGAATGTGTAATTTGAGGGAAAGGGAGTTGATGAATCCCAGCACCCTGGCTTATATAATTGCTGGTACAGTGATTTCTTTTTCTCAGATAGGAATACTAGAAGACAATCAGATTTTGTATACATACCACATATGAGTTAGATTCCAGTTTAGGGTAATAATTCTCAACTATAGAAATTATTAGCATTATTGAGAAACTTAAAAAAATATTCTGATCCCCATTCTTCTTTATGTCTTCATTGGTCTAGATGGGGCTCCTGCATTCTTTCTTTCTACCCTGATGGATTTAAAAAGGGTATAACAAAAGAAAATAACAGTTTACCATTAACGAGCGTTGAGGTTGGTTCCATATCTTTGCTATTGTAAATAGTGCTGCAATGACCATACGTCTACCTGTGTCTTTATGATAGAATGACTCACATTCCTTTGGGTATATACCAGGAATGGGATTGCTGGGTATAATGATAGTTCTATGTTTCGGCCTCTGAGGAATTGACACACCGTTTTCCAAGTAATTTATACTCCCAACATCAGCGTATTAAGCATTCCTTTTTCTCTGCAACCTCAACAGCACCTTTTGTTGGTTGACTTTTTAATAACAACCATTCTGATTGATGTGAGATGGTATCTCTCATTGCAGTTTTGATTTACATTTCTCCAATGAACAGTGGTGTTGAGGTTTTTTCATATGCTTGTTTGCCACGTGTGTGTTCTTTTGAAAAGGGTCTGTTTATGTCCTTTGCCCACTTTTTAATAGGGTTGTTTGGTTTTTTTCCTTGTAGATATGTTGAAGTTTGTTATAGATGCTAGCTATCAGACCTTTGTCAGATGCGTAGTTTGCAAAAATTTTCTCTCGTTCTCTAGGTTGTTCATTCTGTTGATCATTTTGCTGTGCAGAAGCTCTTTAGTTTAATTTGATCCCATTTGTCAATTTTTGTTTTTGTTGCAAATGCTTTTGGCATCTTCATTATGGTATCTTTGCCTGTTCCTATTTCCTATGTCCAGAATGGTATTGCCTAGATTGTCTTGCAGGCTTTTATTTTCAGGTTTTATGTTTAAGCCTTTAATTCATTTTGAGTTGAGTTTTATATATGGTATAGGGAAGGAGTCCAGTTTTAATCTCTGCATATGGCTAGCCAGTTATCTCAACATTTATTGAATAGGGAGTCCTTTCCCCATTGTTTTTGTCAGCTTTCTCAAAGATTGGATGGTTGTAGGTGTGGTGGTCTTATTTCTGGGCTCTCTATTCTTTTTCATTGGTCTATGTGTCTGTTTTTGTACCAGATTCATGCTGTTTTGGTTACTGTAGCCCTGTAGTATAGTTTGCAATCAGGCAGTGCAATGCCGCCAGCTTTGTTCTTTTTGTGTAGGATTGTCAGGCTATTTGGGCTCATTTTTAGTTTTTTGTGAATTTTAAAATCCTTTTTTTTTTTTTGTAGTTCTGCAAAGAATGCCATTGTTTCTTTGATAGAAATGGCATTGAATCTATAAATTGCTTTAGGCAGTACAGCCGTTTTAATAGTATTGGTTCTTCCTATTCAGGAGCATGGGATGTCACATAAACCAATGACATTTGTTTGCGTTATCCGATTTCTTTTGGCAGTGCTTTGTAGTTCTCATTGTAGAGATGTTTCCCCTCCCTGTATTCCTAGACATTTTATTCTTTTTGTGGCGAGTGCTTCACCTGCTTCTAAGCAAATCTGTGTAGTCACTGTTATTAAACTCTGTAGCCATTAGTATACAGTAGTACTCCGTTATCCTTGCTTTTGCTTTCTGTTGTTTGTTACCCATGGTCAACCACAGTCTGAAAATATCCAATGGAAAATTTCAGGAATAAACAATTTATAAGTTTTAAATTTGGTGCTGTTTTGCAAAGCTCCCAATTTGACATGATGACATGTCAGGTGGTCATACTACCTCCTGCCTGGGGGAGTGAATCATCTCTTTGTTCAGCAGCATCGCCTTGTTGTCTATGCTCCTAGCCCTTCACTCACATAGTAGCTATCTTAGTAATCAGCTGTTGCCATATCACAATTGTCACTTGTGTTCAAGGAAACTGTATTTTACATCTTAATGGCCCCAAAGTTCAATAATAGTAATGCTGGCAATTTGGCTATGCCAAGAAGCCATAAAGTCCCTCTTTTAAGGGAAAAGGTAAACACTCTCAACTTAATAAAGGAAAGATAAAAGATTATGTGCTGAAGTTACCAAGAACTACAGTGTAAGAAGACCATGAAATTCTGAACAATATATTGTTATAATTGTTCTATTTTGATAGTTGTGTTAATCTATTACTGGGCCCAATTTATGAATTAAACTTTATCTTAGGTATGTATGCATAGGAAAATACATAGCATATACAGGTTTTAGTACTGTCTCTGGTTTCAAGCATCCACTGGGGGTCTTGCAACATATCCTCAATGGATAAAGGGGGGCTACTGTATGCACAATATATGTATACACTCAGAGTTTTGTTTAGCTAGTGCATGTAAGATTGTCACAAGTCATCCTGTAGTGTTTAGCCTTTTACCTGTCTGAATGTTATCAGTTTAATATTTTATGGCAAAACTTTAAGTTCAGTGAAAACTTCCCTGTAGAAACACAAGACCTACAACAAGCCATGGATAAATTAGCATTTAAACTTGAAAACTGATGTTTGAAGAAGAATTTAGCAATTATTTCTGCTAGAAAACAGTGGTTTCTCAGGCAATACTAATAAGTACATAATATATGTAAAAGGAAATATACACAAATATTATATTGCACATGTATTACATATACTACTACAATTGAAAATTGCTATAAATAGAAGAGTATGTTCCAATGTTCACTTATTTTTTTAACAATCTTTAGTCTTGAAAATGCCACTACGGTAATTCTGTCAAATTTGCAATGGTTGGAATTTGATGGTAGTGCTTTTGAAAACCTGTATTATCTAATGGAATTGTCGTTTATATTATATCATTTTCACCTAAAAGCCAAATACAAGACTTAAATTATTTTTGCTTTTTTTGTGGGTAGTCATTTTTGTGCCCAAAGGGCTAACTGATGCCTTCAGTTATACATGAACAATTCCCAGTAACGTTAGAAAGAACAGTGTGCATATAACCTAGGGCAGAATTTGGCCTATGGAATGTATCACTCACTAATGGAATAGAGAATATGACTTTATTTAGACATAGTCTTGAATAGTTTTATTTTTCCTTACTGTTTCTCTTGATATTTCTCTCTAAAGCACAACATTCAAAAGTATTCTATTCAGTTGTAGTCTCCTGGATGCATAATAAGGACATATGTTCAAGGCAAGTTTAAATATCCACATAAGCCAAAGAGAGAGTAATTAACATCGAAGAAATTAAGACAACTTTTTCAAGAATGAAAGGCTTTAATAGGTTAGCTAATTTTAGAATTATTTAACAACTGTGAGAAATTATTAGTATTTATAAATATACGTAGTTATATATAATCTCTTATGTTAGCAATTTCATTCTGCCTTCTAAAGATCATGTGACATAATCCTGAAAAAGTCTAACAGTATATTCTAGATTCTGGAAGGACAAAAAAAATTGGTTCATTTTTCCTTATGCCTGGTGTTCAATTGTTTTCAACCCAAGGAAAGGAAGGGAAAGAAAAACGGAAGGAAAGGAAAAAGCAAGCAAGAAAGAAAGGAAGGAAGGAGGAGAGGAATGAGAGGTGGAAATCATGTGACATACTTAGGGATTTGGGGCAAAATTCAAGACCCAGGGTTTCCGTGGTGGGAAGCCAAGGAACCTATGCAGGAGAGTCAGCCCATGCCAATTTCACTGTGGTGGAGGTGACAAAGAAGGTTTAGATTATGGATGTATAGTAAGTAATTTGAGGTTGGTTGTTGTCTGGGATAGAAACCTACTGTATTATTCTAGTTATTTGGCCAAAATGTTCCACACAACCATTTTGGGGTGCTGGCACTTGCGGGAATTTATGAAAAGGGGTTGTGTTCAATGTTTGGGTTGAATACAAGGTAAGTAGAAAAGGACAATCAAAGGAATTAGCTGCAAATGAGATGAAATCTGTGGAAACACACATTGAGAAAACTAGTGACCATTACAATTTAATCCCCTGAAATACCTGCAACAATCTGAGAACAAGGTAGGTGGCAAGAGGCATTTATAAATACTAAAGGAACACAAGACCCCATACATTTTGAAAACTGGGGAGTACTGAACTTGGAGAGCTCTTGTATAGATAGTGCTTGTTTGTTTGCATGTTTTTAAAACCAACTTTACTGAGGTATGATTGACATAGAAAAGTCTGTACATGTTGTGTGCATGCACATTAATCAGTTTAAAGATAAATACATGCCCGTGAAACTATCACCATAATCTGTGCCATAAACATATCTACCTCTTTATTTTTAATTAAACTTTTTTGAGATAATTGTAGCTTTACAGGCACTTGTGAGAAATAATACAGAAATCCCATGTACCCTTTACTCATTTATTCTCATCAGTAATATCTTGTATAACTATGGTACAATATTACAACCAGAATATGGACATTGATATAACCCTTATTATTGACATTTCCCATTTTCCATATATTCCCATGTGTTTATGTTTAGATCCATATGATTTTATTAAAATTTTATCCACCACAGTTGAGTTGCAGGGAAAGTTCTATCACTAAAGGTCACCTCATGCTGCCTTTGTAAAACCGCACCCACTGTTTTCCTTCCCCTACTGCTGCCCTAGTTGTTCCTAACTTCTAGCAACCACTCACCTGTACTCTGTTTCTAAAATTTTGTCCTTTCAAAATGTTGTATACATCGTACAACATTTTGTATACATTACACAATATGTATGCATCACATAATATGTACTCTTTTGGGATTGTTTGTTTCTTTTTTACTCAATATAATCCCATGGGGATTCATTCAGGGCATTGATAGTTCACCTATTGCAGAGTAGCATTCCATGGTATGTGGGTACCATGGTTTGTTTAACCCTTCATCCATTGAAGTACATCTAGGTTATTTCTAGTTTTAGGTGGTAGCAAAGTTAAAGCATCTGTGTGCATGTTTTTGTTAATATACATGTTTGTTTCTCTGGAATAAATGCTCAAAAGTACAATAGTGTATGGCAGTTACATGTGTAGTGTTTTAAGACTCGTTTTAGAATGTGCCATTTTAGGATCCCACCAGTGATGTCTGAGCTCCCCAGTTTGTGCACATCCTTTGTAGCATTTGGTGTTATTAATATTTTTTAAAAAAATTTTAGGCATTCTGATAGATAATATATTGCTGTGGTTTTAGTTTGCATTTCTTTAATGACTAATGGTGTTCAGCATATTTTCATGTGCTTATTTATCATTCATGTATCCTATTTGGTTATGTCTCCCCATGCCTTTTGCCATTTTCTAATTAATTTCTGCTAATTTGCTAATTTTATTGCTTATTTGTAGCTTGTTTTTATTCTCTTTCCAGGTTTTGCTGGGATTGGTTAGGTCCAATTTATCAATCTTTCCTCTTACGTATTGTGTTTTCCATGCCAAGTCTATGAAGTCTTGTCTAACCCTAAATCCTGAATATTTTTTCTAAAAGTATTTTATGTTGTTAAATTTAAGCCTGTATTTCAGGCCAAGTATGGTGGCACATGCCTGTAATCCCCACACTTTAGGATGTCAAGGTGGGTGAATTGCTTAAGCCCAGGAGTTTGAGACCAGTCTGGGTACCTTGTCTCTACAAAAAAATTAGCTGGGTATGGTGGTGTGTGCCTGTAGTCTCAGCTATGGTGGAGGCTGAGTTGGGAGCATCACGTGAGCTCCGGAGTTTGAGACCAGCCTGGGCAACTTGATGAAATGCCATCTCTACTAAAAATACAAAAAAAGTAGCTGGGCATGGTGGTGTGCACCTGTATTCTCAACTGCTCAGGAGGCTAGGGTGGGAAGATCACCTGACACCAGGAAGTCTAGGCTACCATAAGCAGAGATCATGCCACTGCACTCCAGCCTGGGCAACAGAGTGAGACCCTGTCTTTTAAAAAAATAAGCCTGTGTTTCACTTTGAGTTAATATTTGTATAACGTGTGAGATTTGGTTTTGGCCAGAGGATGTCCAAATAGCCATTAGTTGAAAAGGCTGTATCCTTCCTTCACTGAATTACTTTTGCGCATTTGTCAAAAATTAGTGGAAGATATTTGTGTTTGTTTATTTCAAAATTCTGTGTGTATTCTTCCACCTTCACGTTCTTGATTACTGTGAGGCTTAATATCTGGTACAGTGACTCCTTCTACTTTGTTCTGCTATTTCAATTACAAAAAATATAAAAAAAGTTTTAGGGCCTATGACTTCCATATAAATTTCACAATGTTGATGTTTTCAAAATATCTTTTTTCAGATTTTGATAGAAATTGCATTATATCTATAGATGAATTTCGAGTGATTTGAAATCTTTTACTGTGTTCAATCCTCTAATATATAAACAGGGTATAAAGTGTCACCATTTAGGTCTACTTTTATTGGCATTTTTTAATTTTTAGCGCATAATTTCTCATACTGCTATAAAGATACTACCAGAAACTGGGTAATTTATAAAGAAAAGAGGTTTAATTGGGTTTCAGATGGCTTGGGAGGACCCAGGAAACTTACAGTTATGGAGGAATGTGAAGAGAAAAAAGGACCTTCTTCATAGGGCAGCAGGAGAGAGAAGAGTGAGGCGTGAAGGGGAAAGAGCCCCTTATTAAGCCTTCAGATCTCATGAGAACTCACTATCATGAGAACAGCATGGGGAAACTGCCCTCATGATCTAGTCACCTCCCACCAGGTATCTCCCTAGACACTTGGGGATTATGAAGATTATATAATTCAAGATGAGATTCGGGTAGGGACACAGCCAAAGTATATCATATATCCTGTACCCTGTTTTGTTGAGCTTACTCATAAAGTATTTCATTTTCTTTTTAGTGACTATAATTGGTTTTGTGTTTTAAGTTTTGGTTTCTGCATGATTATTGTTGGTGTATAGTAATGTTATGAATTTTCCAGGTTGATTCTGTATTTCAAAATTCTGCCACACTCACATTTATAGTAATTCTGGAAATTGTTTATTTGTTGGAATTTTCTACATAGGTAATCATGTCATCTGAATTTGGTGCAGTTTTATTTATCTTTCCAATGTATAGTTTTTATCTCTTTTTCCTTTTTGCAATGACTAGAATTTTTAGTAGTATGTTGAATAAGAAAGGTAAGAGCAGGCTGGGTGTGGTGGCTCACTCCTGTAATATCAGCACTTTGGGAGGCCGAGGCGGGTGTATCATGAGGTCAAGAGATAGAGATCATCTGGCCTACATGGTGAAATTCTGTCTCTACTAAATATACAAAAATCAGCTGAGTGTGGTGGTATGCACCTGTAATCTCAGTAGGAGGCTGAGGCAGGAGAATCGCTTGAACCCAGGAGGCAGAGGTTGCAGCAGTGAGCCAAGATTGCACCACTGCACTCCAGCCTGGCAACAGAGCGAGACTCCATCTCAAAGAAAAAAGAAGAAAGATAAGAGCAGATATCTTGTTTCTAATCTTAGGGGAAAAAAAAGATTTTAGTCTTTCACTGTTAACTATGATGTTAGCTTTAGATTTTTTCGGTGAGTGTTCTTTATCAACTTAATGAAGTTTCTCTCTATTCCTAATTTCCTGAGAGTTTCGAGTGTTGAATATTGTCACAAGGCATTTTGATTCGATTTATATGATTATATGTTTTTTCTTCCTTAGTCTGTTAATGTGATTGATTAAATTAATTGATTTTCAATTGTTGAGCCAACCTTACATACCTGGTATAAATCCTACTTGGTCATAATATACAATTCCTTTTATATATTGCTGAGTTGATTTGCTCTTTTTTCTCTAGTTTCTTGAGGTAGAAACTTAATGTATTAAAATCCTTCCTCTTTTCTAACATAAGTATTAGATTTAGCTTAGTGCTGTAATTTAATTTAGTATTTAATTTAGTGCAATAAATTTCCCCTTCCACACTGCTTTAGCAGCATCTGATATGTTATGTAGTATAGATGACCCTTGAACAACATGAAGGCTTAGGGTGTTGACTCCCAACGCAGTTGAAAATTTGCTTTTAAATTTTGACACCCCCCAAAATGTAACTACTAATAACCGACTGTTGACTGGAAGCCTTACCAATAAGATAAATGGCCCATTAACACATATTTTGCATGTTATAAGTTTTACATGCTGTATACTTATAATTAAACTAGAGAAAGAAAACATTGTTCAAAGATAATTATAAGGAAGATAATTATATATTTACTATTCATTAAATGGGAGTGGATCATTAAGTCTTCATACTCATTGTCTTCATATTGAGTAGGCTGAGGAGGAGAGAGGTGGGTTGGCCTTTCTGTCTCAGGTGGCAAAGGTGGAAGAAAACTTATATAAAGTGAATCAGTGTAGTTCAAACCTGTGTTGTTCAAGGGTCAAATATATTTTCATTTTCATTCAAGTCTATGTTTTTTAAATTTCTTTTGAAGTTTTAAAAATTTTCTTTTGCAGCTTGCTTTTTGACTCACGAAGCATGTAGAGATGTATTGTTTAGTTTCAAAGAGTTTGGAGATTTAAAATTTTATTCTGTTATCGATTCCAAATTTGAATCAATTTCAATATGAGCACACATTCAGTGTGAGTTCAGTTCTTTAAAATTTGTTCAGGATTTTTTAACAAACCAGAATTGATCTGTCTTGGTGAATGTTTCAAGAATATTTGAAATTAATGTGTATAGTTTGTTTTGTGTTTACATACACACACGTGCACACACACACACATATGGATCTTCTGTTATCTTTTTATTTCTATTTAAAGAACTTCTTTTAATCATTATTTAAGAGTAGGTGTGAAGAAAACCAATTCTTTTATAAATAAGTGTATCTACTTTTTATGCTTTTCTTGAGTGATTCTATATTGTAATGATGTTCTTCTTACTAGTTCTATCAATTGCTGAGAGTTTGCTGTTGATGTCCCTGATTTAATTGTGGGCTTATCCATTTTTCCTTTCAGTTCTGTCAGTCTTGCTTTCATGTATGATAAAGTTCTGTTAGGTGCATACGTGTTTAGGATACTTAGGTCTTTCTAGTGGAGCTATCTTTTTATCATTACATAATGTCCCTCTTAACCTTTAGATATTTCATTTTTTCTAAAGTCTATGTTATTTGGTGGTAATATAGTAATTCCTTTTATTAATATTTACAGATATATTTTTCTGATTATTAATTTCAACTAACCTGTGTTGGTGTCCATGAAGTGAGTTTCATACAGATAATTTATTTTTTGGATTCTTTTTTAAATTAAGTTTATATATTAATACACTCTACTAATATGTCATTTATTTGCATATTCTGACCATTTACGTCTAACATCCTTACTGATATGCTAGCCTTATGTCTGCAATTTTAGTTTTTCTATTTCTTCTCTGTTTTGGTTTTCTGCATTTCTCTTTTCTTACCTTGCTGTAGGTTACTTGAACACATTTTAGGATTCTATCTTGATGTTTTAACAGCATTTGGGATATGTCTTTTTGCATAGTGTTTTTAGTGGCTCTAGGTATTAAGGTATATGTAAGTCTTATATCTACCGACTTAGATGTATTATTACTTCCAGTAAAGTGTAGTTTTATTTCCATTTAGGTCCTTTACTCATTCTACCTTTTCAATATAATTGTCTTAATGTTTCCCTTACATACAGTGAACACCACATTAAACAGTGTTGTTATTTTGCTTCAGCCTTGAAATTATTTAACAAACTCATAAGAAGGATAGTCTAACTTATTTACCCCTAACTTTTTCATTCTGATATTGTTATTTTCTTTATGAAGTTCTAAAACTTTTATTATCATTTTGTTTCTATTTAAAGAACTTCCTTTAGTCATCCTTTAAGAATGGGTTTGATAAAAACAAGTACTCCTAGTTTTCACTCATCTTAGAGTGTCTTGATTTTTCCTTCATTATGAAAGGATATTTTTGTTAGATAAAAAATTTATCATTGACAGTTACTTGCTTTCATTACTTGAAAAATGTTGTGCCACTCCTTCTGGCTTCCATTGTTTCAGATGAGAAACCTGTTGTTATTTGAACTAGTATTTACTAAATAAGTTTTACGTCATTCCTCTGGCTGCTTTCAAGGTTTTTTCTTGGCTTATTTTGCATTTAGCATTTTAATAATGAATGCCCTGGCATGAATTTCCTTGGTTTTATCCTATTGTTTGTGATTTGCTCAGCTTGTTGCATCTGTATTCTTAATGCCTTTTTGCTATATTTTCAATATTTTCAGACATTCTTTTTTGAATACATTTTCACTGCCATTCTTTCCTCTTATTCTATAATTACAATTATACAGATTTTAACTCTTTTGTTTTTAACTCACTGGTTCTTGAAGCCCTCTTTATATATTTTTTCCTTTTAATCTCTTTTCTTATTTATTCAAACTAGGTGAATTCTTTTGATTTCCTTCGTATTTAAGAATTCTATTTCTGTCATCTTCATGTTACTCTTGAGCCCATATAGCAAGGCTTGAGTTTGTTTCAATGGCTGTATGTTCCAGTTATTTAGTTTACAGTTGGGTCTTTTTTTTTTTTTTTAATAAATTCTNTTTTTTTTGTTTAAAAGAATTCACAATTGCTTGTTGCATTTTTATGGTGTCCAGTTTAAAATCCTTCCCTGACAATTCCAACATCTGATTCATATCACTGATGGCATGTGTTGATTTTCTTTTTTAATTCAAGTTGTGATTTTGCTGGTTCTTGGTATGGCAAATGATTTTCCTTGTATCCTGGACATTTTAGGTATTGTAGTAGGAGACTATGGATCCAAAATAATTTTTTTTTTTTAAATTCAGAAGCTGTCCTCACATTGAGGTGTGCCCAGAGGCCAGGTGGGTGTGTATGTTCATTCATCACCCCTTTGTCCCTGCCAAAATCATCCAGCAGAAGTGAAGCACTGACTCATGCTGCAGCAGATGGATAGGGTGGAACTTCAGCTTCCCTGCTGATGCCTTCCCAGTGAAAGTGGACCACCTATTGCTGCTGCCTTGTTGCCCCTCTCGTGGTGACATATTCTTAACTCCCCACTGAGCCACAGAAGGGAAAACCTCTTTGCTTGCTCACACTGCTTTGTTGGCTGCAGGGTAGGGGTGGAAGCTAAGCTTCCTGCTGGTCCCTGTGACACCAGGGGAGGTGAGGAGTGGAGTGTCAAGTTACCCTCCTCCTATCACCTTATTCTGCCTCTTTGATGCCAGGTTTGAGAGAAGGTTCTGCTTCCCACTTGGTCCAATTCACAAAGAAGGAAAGAGGGATGTGGAGTATTGATTGGCCCTAACTCCTAGCATACCCTCAGTCTCACTAATGCCCCTGGGAATGGGGGCTCAGCTCCCTACTAGACCCTGCTCACTTAGTTGAGGGTGGGGTGGGTACAAAATGCAGACTAACCCTGATATATACCATCTCATGTGGTCTTGTGCTGTGAAGAGAGTGGAGAGGTTCATTCCCTTCTTAGTCCCATTGACATCAAAGTTTGGAGTAAAGTGCTGATGAGCCCTGACTCGCACGTCCTTGTTTAGTCTTGTTAATGTTGGTAGGTGTTGAGCTTCAGCTCCTGACAAGGGCCCTGCGATAGCTGGGGGGAATGCAAAGCACTGACTAGCCCTGCCTTGCACCACCTCACTAAGCTTTGGTGCTACCAGGTAGGGGTGGTGGAGATGGTTTAGCTTCTTGCTGTGCTGAGGTGACACTAACTTGGTTAAAAAAAAAAAAAAAGCAAACTGGAGCACAGCTGACTTTTTTCAGACAGGGTCTGACTTCTTTCAGACCCCTGCTCATTCTGCCAATACTATTTAGGAAGGAGAATTAGAGTGGCACAACTGCCACTGAACAAAGGACAGAAAAGAAGCTCTTTATTAGTCTCATCAAAACCACCCCTACCTACAGTTAAATTAGACAGCTGCCTGCTTCACCAAATGGAGAATGGAAGATCAGCTCCCTGGTTTATTGGAACCACCAGTCAGGGAAATTGGAACAGTGACTGTTTCTGCCAGTGGGAGTAGAAGATTAGCTCCCTCTTGGCCCTGTCAACACCACTGTGAAAGGGAATCAAATACTACTGCTTACTTCTGTTGGGTGAGAGGGTGGGGTGAAAGATTAGCTCCCTGATGGGCTGTGCTGCTGGAACTATAAATGTGTGTGAGTGTGTCGGGGGGAGAGTGTGTTTGTGTGTGTCTGTGTGTGTATGTGGTTTTTCCATTGGAGTTTGGCTAAAGTAAGACAGCTACTTTTTGCTAAAAAGGTTTTCTCTTTTAGGCCAACAGTTTCCTGATCCTCTGTCTAGGAAAATAAGACTTTCCTTGGAGCTTATTTTATCTGTGTCTGTTGGTGGTTCTAGGCTAGATGCTTCTGGATATTAAAACAACAAAAACTAGGAAATTTGTCATGTAGTTCCTCAAGTCATCAGATTCCTAAATTTTTTTTTCTTCTTCTTCCTGTTTTGCAAAGTCATCCTACACTTATTTGTTTTGTTATGTTCAGGGCTTTTATATTATAGAAAGAGGACCTGGGAGGAATAAGGTTTCTCCATCTTTGTCGGGATTAGAAGACACATAGGATTTTCAAAAGGACTTTGTCTACCATTTTTAAATACTTGTTGACTATAAGCTCTTTATTATATTTAAAGTATATTGGCTAAAATTGCAGGAGATTAAGGAAAACTCTTTGTAAAATGAACTGATAAGGTTGAAAAGAGAGAGAAGATATGCTTGTCAAATATTGCAAAGACTATTCTGATCAAGCTAGACATGGTCTGTAATAGTCAGGGTTCTCCAGAAGAAAATAGCCAATAGGAGATTGTGTGTGTGTGAGCGCACGCACGCACGCACATACACACACAAAGGAATTTATTAAGGAGAATTGATTCACATCATTATAAAGGCAAAGTCCCATGACAGGCTGTCAGCAAGCTATAGAGTGATAGAAGCCACTAGTGTGTCTCCCAAGGAAGGTGGTCACAAAGCCTCAAAATCAGGGAAGCTGAAAGTACATCCCATAGTCTAAAGCTGAAAGCCTGAGAACCCCCAGATCCCTGAGATCCCACTGCTGCATGTCTCAGAGTCCAAGGCTAAAGAACCTAGAGTTTGATGTCTAATGCTCTGGAAGAGAAAGAGACAGCTAGGAAAGCAAGAAAAGTCTGCAAGCTGAATGTCCCCATTCTTCTGCCTGCTTTGCTGTAGCCACACCTGCAGCTGATTGGATGGTGCCCACTTATGTTGAGGGCAGGTGTTTCAGTTCAGTGGATTATATGTCAATCTCTTCTGGAAACATCCCGACAGATACACCTGGAAACAATGCTTTACCAGCCATCTAGGTATCCCTCAATTCAGTTAAGTTAATACTAATCATCACATGGTCCTCTTCACAATTAAAAATTTGGCATAAATTGTGGTCAGGTGTACTGGCTAGTTGTAAAGTGCCTATGAGAAACCTATGCATGAGCATTTGCAGATTCCCTTAACACTTTTCAGCAAATATTTTGTTACAGTGGAAGTTAAAAGGCAGTTTGAAATTGTTTCTTTACTAAATGTCACACTGGATATGATAAAATAATGAGATAGACCAACAAGGTATGTACTTTATTGCTTATGATTATTGCAAGTACCACTGCTGGTGGCCAGCCATTCTTCTCCTTTGTGTGAATAGAAGATTAATTCTCAATCAGAAATACAGATTTGAAACAGAGGCAGCATCTCACTTGGCATTAGTGTGTCAACATTTCAGCTAATTTGCCTAACCACAAATACTTCAAGGGAAGAGGAATTGCTAATGTTTTATATTAAACACGGTGGGGGGGAGGAGCTTGGGGAGATAATACAATTTGTATTTTTTTACATAGTTTTAATTAACTTTGGCAGGTATGTCTTTCTGAAGCAACTTTAGATGTTGAAAAGCTGCTTGTGGATCCTCAAGACTTGTCTTTTATTTTTTTTCACGTTACAATGACCATCGCCATAATTTGTATCTGGGGGTGTGTGTGTGTGTGAATTGAGGAGCATGAAACCATAATGCAAAAGTCATTGTCATAATTCTTGACAGATCCTTTTTTGTGTGTAAGAGACAAAGCTTCGCTCTTGTTGTCTAGGCTGGAGTGCAATGGCACGATCTCGGCTCACCCGGCAATCTCCGCCTCCTGGGTTCAAGCAGTTCTCCTGCCTTAGCCTCTTGAGTAGGTGGGATTATAGGCATGCACCACCAAACCCGACTGATTTTGTATTTTTAGTAGAGATTAGGTTTCTCCATGTTGGTCAGGCTGGTCTGAAACTCCCAATCTCAGGTGATCTGTCCACCTTGGCCTCCCAAAGTGTTGGGATTACAGGCCTGAGCCACTGCACCTGGCCTTTGCAGATCTTATGACTAGAAATTCTTGTGTTACTATACATAGTTTGATATTCATTTGTAACATGTAACTGGTTCATGTAGTGATTAAAATAAGTAATGCTTGATCATGGTTAAAATAAATACCAAGGATAAATTCTTCTATTAATTAGTGTAAGCTTATTCAAATTAGCATCTTTAATTATGGGCTATTGTTAATTTTTGTTGCAACCTATTAGATATACTTCCCTAAATCATTAACACTAGTGTAACTGAGCATTAACTATAGGTGACTCACTGGCACAGTGGAAGCTCCCATGGAAAATATTTACTTATAAGTACACATTTTAGATCATTTCAAGGAGAATCAGAAAGTTCATGTGGTATTCTAAATTTAGTATAAACAAATGTATTAGGTTGGCTATCGAGCGAAGATTCAGACATTGAAAATTAGAATTGTGTCCATATGCTATGAGTAAATCTTTGATTCAAGTTTTTTTTTGTACTCGCTCATTTTTGTATATCTTTCTAAGTCATATTGTATTTACTTCAATTATAGATTTTTGACATATTCCTTAAACTGATTCTATCTTATGCCGTTATATAACAAGTGATAAGGAAAGTACTGTTACTGCTTCTTGACACTGAAAAGGGGACATCTCTACTACTGTATGTGTTTGTAGCTGTGGAATAGTTGAAATAGTATAAGTGAAATGCCTAGAAATTGTCCTGAGTTTTTATTTTGTTTGTGCTTACATTTTTATTGGCATATGTATGTTCATGAGTAGATAATTGATTTGGAGGCTATATTTCTCAATCTCGTCACTATTACCATTTTGGATTGGGTAATTGTTCACTGTGCCTGGCTTTCCTGTGCATTGTAGGTTGTTCAGCAGAATCTCTGTCCTCTACCCACTAGATGCCAGTAGCAAACCTCCCACCTCTGCCTACCTCTGTCATCTCTTCAACAGTCAAAAACGTCTGCAGACATTGCTGAGTGTCCCCTAAGGGGCATCACCATTGGTGGAGAGAAACTGCTTTAGAGTCTCATCCTTGGCCATTTCAATCCCTTATAATTTGCATAAACATTTTTGTTTTGAGGAGCATAACTTCCGATACCATACCTGTACAGAAAAGGCTTGGATTTACGGTTAACCATATTTAACTTAGAGAAGTTTATCAAAGCATAAAATAAGAAAAATAGGGGCAAAAATGAAATTCTAAAATGGCTTATGCAATTTTTAAGCTAATAAGAATACTGAATTGGTGACATCGTTTTTAAGAAAAGTAAAGCATTAAAAGAATTTCAAAGACAAAACACATTTTTTGGAGTGTGAACACTATAATTAGGGAGACCCAATAACGTTGTTACTTTAAGTATGTATTTTGATTTAAAGTAGGATGCAAGTTGAAGAAATTAACATTCAGTTGGTTGTTAAATATTTCGATTCAAAGAAAGTACATAGAATTGTTAGCCTCAAAAAATGTTCTGCTTAAGATAGGAAAACAATTTTGATTACATGAAAAGAAAAAGATTTCATTAAATTGTTAATTTGAAAAGGGGAACTATTTGACAGAAGTCTCGAGTGTTTTGGTGTGGCATAGTGATCGGGGTGACATCAGATGATTAGAGTTAAAAATCACTAGACCAGTTATTAGGGCCTTAAGTTGATAAAAATGATCTGCTGAATTGACAATTTAGACATATTTGTGACAATTTAGACACATTTGTGACAATTTAGACACATTTATTATTCATTCCTGTGATGATTTTGAAAGGGCAGATAAAATAATCATATATCGTATGATGCTTTTGTCTTTTAAAAACATGCATTGAAAATGATTTATATAAAGCAAAATGTACCTCTTTTTTGTGCCAGTTCTATTGGTTTTGGTGAGTGTATACTGTTGTGTAACCACCATCCAACCAACACACAGAGGAGTTCTACAACTTCAGAATATTCCTTTGTGTTACTCTTACAGTTATTCCCATCTTCCTACCCCCACTCTCTATTGATCCGTAAACTGTTCGCTGAAGAAATATCTGGGAGTAGGATTGCTATGCCACGTGGTAGGTGTATGTTTAAATTTTCTCAGGAGTTGTCAGGCTTTTTTCCAATGTGGCTATACCATTTTGCATTCCCACCAGCAAAATGTGAGGTTACAGTTGCTTTACATCCTTGTCAGCACTTGGTATGGCCACTTCGTTTATTTATTTAGTTCTTCTTCTGATAGGTATTTAGTGGTATCTCATTATGGTTTTAATTTGCACTTCTCAGATGATTGATTATTTTCCCCAGGGACTGATGATGATTGAGGATCTTCTCTGGTGCTTATTTGCCTCTCATGTGTCTTCTTTAGTGAAATGTTTGTTCAAATCTTTCCATTTCAAAAAATCATGTTGGCCCTTTTCTTATTATGAAATTTCTCTGGCTCTTGATGTATTGTGCATAGAAGTCCTTTGTCAGATGTCTGTTCTGCAAATATTTTCCTGGTTTGTGGCTTTTCTTCTCAATCTTTTAATAGTGTCTTTAATAGATCAGAAGTTTCCAGTTCTTCAGGTCTGGCTCCCCTCCATAACCTGTTTGCTTTGATTCACTTTTCAGCGTCCTCAGGTAGTTGTGTTTTGTGTTTTGTCTGAGATTTTACTTGAGATTGGCAGGGAGAGGCAGGCTGAAGTTGGCTGAGTGGAGTAAAGCATCAGAAGACTTGCATAATTTTTTAAAGTTTTTTATGTTTTACAATCATTAGTTTTGATCCATTAATAATATTAATGATTGCCATTTTATATAGGAGAAAATAAAAACATCAATAGTCATAAGAGTTTAAGTTCACAAACAATAAAAAGCCACATGGAAATAACCAGAGACCTAAAACACCTGGAACAATTAAAACCTTGAGATAATAGATCCTGGTGTGTTCTGACGGTAAGCCCCTAGAATTTCTAGCAAATTATTTATGTGCCTTAATTATGTTTGTTTTACATAATCAAGGAGAACTTCCTTGATTAAATTTCAATTTATATATTTGCTGAAAAATAACAAATTTTAAAACTAAGTAAAGTGATTAAGTAACTTTTTTTCCATATGGAAGAGGATCATTTTTGTTCAAGATTCTTTACTGACACAATAGTATCACACTTGAACAATTACGTAGTGTGCTTAATGGAAGATCATATGTGAAAGCCAGGCTTAGTCAATGTTTCTTCTGTTAATACGTGTTAAAAGTTGAAAAGAACCTTGTGGTCATTTTCCTAATAAGTCAAATCCTTTTGCTCAAAGCATTTTCACTTCATTAATGTAAAAGACAATAGATATCTACTATATTCACACACTTTTTAAGAGGTCTTGAGGTTATGGAAGATAGTAAAGCCATAGTGTCTATCTTCAAGAAGCTATATACAATAAGAAATTAATATCACTATGATGTTGGGTATACATTTTGGGAAAGTAATTTTTGAATAAAATCAGATTTTTTAAAACATCATAAAAAGTTTTGAATCAACATTTTCAAATGTTTAGAAAATAAATTTTAAAAACCCAACCAATTCCTTCCAATAATTTTGCTCTAATATTAATGTGACTTCCTGCAGTTTTTATATGCATATTATATATGTGATTAACCATAGTACATCTTGAGAACATATATAATTTTGTCTGCTCACCTTTTATTTAAACAACATTGCATCACAATTTATTTTCATGTACTTTCATGGTTCAAGGTATGAGGGAAGTAATAGAGATTCCTTAAAAGAAGACAGTGGTTGTTCCTACGAAAGACTTAGGGTGAGAGTCTGGGGAACTGCTACACTTTGGATTGATGTTTTTAAATAATGTAGAATGCTTTGTATTTGTCCTTGCATCCTATAAAGATTTGTCCTTAAAAGTGCAATTTGTCTTTGGATTATAAGCTCTTCGAAGGACAGGACAGTACTTATATAAGATGTTAAAAATTAAAGTATCAATCTGCCCATCTAGGTCTATTGGCACTTTACTGAGTCAAGGGTTTTGCATGTATGATTAGATGAATGGCCTCATGAAGAAGGTACAGATGAGACTACTGAGGCTTAGAGAGATTGAAGCTATTTAACAGAGGCAAGCAGAGCATCACAGGCAGTTTGGAACTCAACACATTATTCTTGTTTGAAAATAGGCACAGACAAAAGAGGGATGTATAGAAAGTTCGTTCAATATAGGAGTAAGACCTGGAAGAAAAGCACATAGCCACCAGCAGAATCTGCTTGAGAGGTCACAGAACCCAAGGGGAAACAACCCTAGGCAAGTCACTTAACCTCACTCACCTTAGTTCTCTTGTTGGTAAAAGGCAGAGCTTAAGCAAACTCAATACATGTCAGATATCTGCAAGGTATTGTTTAAAATTGACCCTCTGGATTTTTTTCATGCATGCCTGGTTAGTATTAAGATGTACTATGGGCAAGTCTCAAATAGAAGAAAAAAATAAAAGGCAGATCTGCTAAGTGAAGAAGCGGGGTTAAGTGCAATGCAACAGAAACTCTTACACTAATCCAGGAGGACTTTACCTGTCAATCAAATCTATATTCATTATTTTTTTTAAAGATTAATAATGGTTTGTTAACTGAGTAAGCTGGCAGATGGTAGAGCAATGTGATGAGATCTTGGGGCATCTATGACCAGTTGATGACTGACTGACCAATTTCAAAAGATGCTGTGAAGGATCATAAAGTTTAGTTCCATGTGGATTTTGATGATAGTTGCATCTATATTTAAAGCTTTCTGTCACTGGAAGCACTCTTGGTGTTGTCAGACTGTCTATTGGACTGGATGAGCTGCAACTTCTCGCAATTGAATGTCAATAAGACCAAAGCAATTTTGGTTGATTCATAGCACCAGCTTAAGCATATTCACTTGCACAGATTATATTTGACAGATAGTTACCTTCAGCTGAACTCTGTGGTTAGAAGCTTGGGCGTACTCTTGACAGTGAGCTTAGAGTTGATGCCTAATGTTTATTTCATATCCTGTTTTTACCTTCCCTAATACTGCATGTGTAAATCTATATTTAAATATATTCGCAGTTGATGTTCTCGTCAGTCCACTTGTTATCTCTGGACAGAATGCTGTAATGATTCAATTTCATTATTTTAATAAAAATAACTTGCACTCCTCCAGTTTTAATTTCAATAAATCTGATGGGTAATGATTAATTTTAAGGAGTCTTCCTGATGGGCAATTGCAGCACAATATTGCAGGGAAATGCTCAAGTGTTGGGAGCAGTCTTACACCTATAATAAACTTAAAATCTTAAAAATTTGGCATGTGATTATGAACACTGAGGAAACATATCTACATGTATTTACCAAATTATCATCCCTTTTATCTTTTTTAAATTATTTAGGTCCATCAGTTATCTTCAAAGTTTAGGTTTAAAACTTTCCATTTCAAGAATACTTAGTCTTTTAAGATGAATATAATTTAAAATATTCTAAAATGTTTTCATTGAACGGTAGAATGCATATAATACATTATAAAATTTAAAAAATCACTGCCAATTTTGAAGATGTAGCTTAGGAAAATAAGATGTGGTTTTTGTTCAAGAAGAGTTACAATTATGATATAGATTCATTCATCATGATGGTATTGTATTGTCAACTTTTCAGTTATGTGCAATTGTTATGATGCTGGGTGGAAAGTTTAAGGGACATATAGATCTAATAATCTGAGCCTATATCTCCTGTTCTATACAAATAATACTGCAAAGCTTTGGAATCCCTTTATTTGACTAAGTGAATGGCAGTTGTGTTTGCATCGGCCTAAACCTAGCTTGGAAATCGTGATTTTAAAGCAAACAGGCTTTACTCATGCATTTCCATATTTCCTAGAATCTACGTTTTAAGACATAAAACAATTCAAATTATGTAGTTATACATTTCACACAGGAGAAAAACTCATGCTGAAGTAGGTAAAATATTTTTCAAAATTATTTTCTCTACATTTACTGGCATACTTTCTTTCTTACTCTCTTTTAAAACTGACAGTCAATTTTTTTTATTTTTTCTCTTTTACTGACAGCTAGTAAATGTACTGACAGTTCAGAAGCAAGATGTAAAGCAAGTCACTATTATTTTGTCTACCTGATACCTGAGCATTAGTAGAAACGCTTGGCTACATTTTAAAATAAAAACTAAATTATTTCCAATGGTTCTAAAGGGAAGATGTATAGAAAAACTGCTCTCTGTAAATAAAAATGTGTTTGATGCAAAATTGCATTGCATTTAGAAATAGCATACTTTCCTCATTAGGATGTGATTGGTATTTGTACTGAAGAAAATAGGCTAATTATTTAAGGTGTATATTTACTTTCTGTTTCATTATAGCATATAAATCTTTATAGCATATAAATCTCCTTTACAAATTAATGGGAAGTATATAAGTGAGGGAAAGAAAGTGATTATGAAGTTAATAAATACTATGCTAAGAATTAGTTTCTACTTAAATATAAGGTTCAAAATTAAAAATTGTTAAATTTTAATTAGAAAAATCTTGCTTAATTTCTCTTGAAGAAATGCTATATAAGCAGTTAAATGTGGAGAATTATATTCTATTGATAAAAGTATATTGGGCCAGGCTGAACCCACAACACATAGAAGGACTAGTTCCTTCCTTTAAAAACTGATCTGTCATTTCTCTACCTTATAAATATCAGCTGAGTTTTAAAACACAAGGAAACTTTTAAAAAGTGGTAGCATCTATTTATTTACTGCATAGACAGTATTCACAGTATTTTATTTCATCCTCAAAGCCCACATTATTGTTACAGATGTGGGAATTGGTACAGTGGGACAACTCAGCATTTATAGATTTTTACACCGAAGCATGCAATTATAAACTAGTCACTTTCATCCAAGAACCGTTTCCTCTTTTCACTTACACTAGCTGTTCCCGAAATGGCCTCTTTAGTGCCTTTAATTGTTTTATTCTGCTTCTGTCACTATTTTTACTATTCTTATACTGCCATCATATATAACTTTGTGAAAATTTGTCATATAAGGTTAAAATTGATTCGCCTTTAAGTATAGCAGTTTCCATATTCTGTTCACTGTTTTAAGAACACCTATTGAGAGGCAAGGAAAGACCTGCAGGATAAGTTACAAAAGGTAAGGACTCCTCACAGAAAAAGCAGCAGGAGTTTCCTTGGCAAGAGCTTCAGCAAGTAGTGTCAGCAGCTTAGAAGTTGCTATTGGACTGTTGAGTGTTATGCAGATAAATTGTAGCTCTAGCTTGTCCTCCGATGTCATTCTTTGATTTTTCTCTGTTAACACTGCATTTGCATTTGGGTCTGACTGAGAACAAGGATGTGCAAATGCCTCATGACATGTGTAGAAAGCTGCTTTTATGTTAAAAGTGATATGTTTTCTTGTTCACTGTCTTCACAATGGAAATTCATCTGAGTCTTGGAATTCCCTTGTGTATTTGTAATTTCCTTTCTGAGTCATATTCATATACAAAGAGTAGAAATTTTTCTTTAAAAAAAAAAAAACTACCAAACAACAAAAACAGTAAAGTTAGTTGGTTACTAACAGCAACAATTGAAAAGCAGCATCACCAACACACACACAATTAATGGGTTTCCAGCAAAAGAGGAAATCAGGAAAGAGAAGATCCTTAAGTATTACTTTAAAGTGAACACTGAAAGATGGCCATTAAAACACTCCCAGAAAAGGTAGTATTCCTTGACATGTACTTGCTCTATTTCCTTCTCAATCTGAAGACACAGTTTGGACAGACACTCTTGTCTTACGTGAACATTCCATTCTTTGACAAAATAATGGTTATACTTAAACTCCATAAAGTTAAATGTATGGAATCTGTTGCTTTATAGCTTTAAATAGCCAAGTAACTTGCTCATGGCAGAATGTAGTCAAGTCCTGGCCAAGGACTTTTTTCTCCTCTCCAGTAATGCTGTTCAAGGGGAAGCTAGTTATTGTGTGACACGTGCTTGATTCTCAGGAGGTTTGGACAAAAAGAGGGTTAGAGGGCCAGCAGAGCCTGACGCTATTCAACTAGATAGTTGAGAGGAATTCCCACACCAGAATTTTGCCTCATACCTAATTCAGACAGTGTAATAATGGGGGAAGGGCAGAAAGAGGGAGGGCAGATGGAGATGTCCTTTCAGGTTAAATGTTAAAATAAGGGTCTTCATTTCTGTCTCTGGTGGCACAGGGCATTAAAAACGCTGTGACACATTTGGGAAGTGTTGCTATAAAATAGATTTTAACGTTTGAGGATCTATAAAGGGTATTATTGAGTACTTAATAGATTCTGTGTTTGCCTACTGAAATCACTACGCCGCCAATATATACCTCATTAATTTGTAAAGCACTTTGGCCCAATTGGAGACAATGTACTATATTAAAGCAGAGTCTATATTAAAGCAAAATCTATCTCCCAAATTTTCATGGCTAATAATTACAAA
Organism: Cebus imitator; assembly: GCF_001604975.1. NCBI lineage: Eukaryota > Metazoa > Chordata > Mammalia > Primates > Cebidae > Cebus > Cebus imitator. The sequence continues at coordinate 1,874,130 of NW_016107726.1, read as the reverse complement.
GTGTTCAGCTTCTGAAGAAAATTATCTAAATGTGACAATATTGGTCTTGGATAGTTTAACTTTTGTGAAATATTTCACACAGAAAAATTTGATCTCTATTGAAGACTTGTTTCTTTTTTTATCAGATCAGCTATATCACAGTAAATTGTGAAAATGGCAAATGGAAACTAAATTGTTAAAAATTGATTTTTTTTATTTGCCAAAATGTCATTGTTCTTGAGGTCCATCACTTTGTAGCTTAGGAAAAACCAAATTTAGGTATTGCAAGTGAGAAGTCTTTAAATATTTTCCTTGTAACCAATTTCTTTATCAAGTTGATAAGCTTCATAAGCATTTCTGGTGTTCAGCATATTTTTTCATTTTTCTATTTTCCAAATTATATCCTATTACTTCAAAAATATATAAAGTTTACACATTCTGAACTCTTTATACCTTATATTGTTTTCTCCTTCATACAAAGTAATTAAACCATGTTCTTTAAGTAATTCTTGCTATCTTACTTAAAATCACCTTCATGATCTGAAAGAATTTTCAAGTCGTTCTGTGATAAAGTTCTCGGAGATTGAGAAGCTAAATGGTGGAGTTGATGTTTAAGCTCTTCACAGAAAGCTGAAATGGTATAAACAAGTCAGAAATTACTATACTTTTTAATTACTTCTATTGTCTTGTATTATTCATAGTTGCTTTATACTTTATTTTCGTAGTTGAACACTGTGTACATGACACTGTATTGTGAACAGGTTTTAGAAGTGACAAAATCAGTTAACTAGAATCTTGGCCCAAAGGAATTTAGTGGAAGAGATAAGACACACCAATGTTTGTTACATTTTTGGAATAATAAACAGGACCTGCCAAAAGCTGTGATTTCTTCTGATTATAATGGTGCTTCATGGATTATAAAGAATTTAACCTGGAACGTGAGGTTTCAAGAGGCAGAGATGGGGAGAGAAGAATTCCAGGTTTGGTACTAGGATATAGAAAGGCAGAAAGGTGAGAACTTTCTTGTCATGATTGGCAAACGGTAACTGGTCAAGTTTGCCTTGAGTAGGTTTTATGCAAGAGCATAATAAGATGAAATCCTGAAAGAATTTTAGTGTCAGATGATAGAAACCCGAATAAAGCTGAGAATACAGTTCAGTAATCAAAGGGAACCAAATGAAAGTTTTGAGCAAAGAAGGGATTCTTATTAAAACCTTTTATTTATTTTTAAAACTAGAGGTAGTTTGGTTCTATCCATGCCAGCTCAGAGTGACCTTCACCCCAGAGTTCTAGTTGGATTGTGGACAGTTAATCTTGCAGGCTCTAATAATTCTGTCACCTTTTATTGTCATACTATATCTGTGTCCCTTCGGTTATGTGTCTTCTCCCATATTCTCATACCATTATTTCTTTGTCTTTCATTTCTTTACTCTCATCTTCCACATTGGGGCAACATTTTTATTCTACAGTAATTTGGAAACATTCATTATTTAGACTTTCAAACTCTTTGTCAACAGTTTTTCAAAGTTCTTGCCTTACATAAACACTGATTCTTTCCCTGTAGGAACCCCTTTCCTGGCCTTCCCACGTGAAGGATACTCATTCATCTACTCCTCATGCACTTCATTGCTGGGAGCGAGTAGAGATGTAGAGATTACATTCTTCTTGTTTTTTTCTTTGTTTTTACCTCATATTGGAAGGAGAAGTTTCCTTCAAAGCTCATGTTAAGTAGTTGTATACCTTTCTTCTACACCTGTCTCAATGTTTGCAACTGCAGATGCCTTGGTTACCCCTGCCGCCTGCCTGCCAGATACTATGAAAAATTTCACCTCTAACTCATAGTGTCTCTCTGCACCATATTCAACTTTTGGTTAATGACCGTGAATCTTCACTTTTTCACCTCTTGATAACTTTTGGCTATAGAATGAAGTTAAGCCCCTAGGTGCTTGTATTGTCTTTGACTCTGTTGGGTCCCTTGCAGGTTCACTTCCTTCACTTCCTGCCTAGGCCATAAGGAAAACAGCTTTAATAGTCTTTTAACCATTTTCTTTTATTTCCT
>NW_016107726.1:1837926-1872057 GCF_001604975.1 Cebus imitator | reverse complement strand
AAAAAAAAAAAAAAAAAAAAAAAAAAAAAAAAAACCAAACAGGTATGTGGATTGAGGCCACTAAAAATTAATGATTTCCAACTAGAGCTAGACCTTTAGTGCAGCCTTAGGGTACATTTCAGGGGTGCAGCTGATTTAAAGGGTGTGCACAATTTTGGGAGTATACATTGCCATATTGTCTTCAGGAAATGTTTGACTAATACAGACTCATACTAAAAGAGAATCAGAGTGCCTATTCCTCAAATTTTTGTTAATACAAGGAATTATCTTTTCTCATTTTTTTCTAATGAGCAAAATATTATTGGTATATCTTATTTTTTTTTGGTATATTCTTACTTCATTTAGCATTTCTTCCCCTACCTCGTGCTTATCTTACCTTACAAAGGCTTATTAGCTGGCCACACATATTTTTTACTTCTGGGTAATACCTGTGCATTGTTCTCTTTATTTTTTTAAATGAAGATGTCTGCATTTTTATTAATAACTAAGAAATCTCGATACATTTAGAAATTATTTCCCTCATAATTTGAAAGGTACTACATTTTGTTTATATGAGTGCTGATTTAAAAGTTTATATGTGAAACATAATTTTTAAAAATATTAAATAATAAAATTTATATGTAAAAATCGTACATTTAAAAGTGACAATTTAAACATTTATACGTAGGCTGGATGTGGTGGCTTACGCTGAAACCCCAGCACTTTGGGAGGCCTAGGCAGGAGGATCTCTTGAGTCCAAGATTTCAAGGCCAGTTGGACAGCATAGCAAGAGAAAAAAAGCAAAAAAGAAAGGGAAGGGAGGGAGGGAGGGCCAGGCATGTTGGTGGATGCCTATAGTCCCAACTACTGAGAAGGCTAAGATGGGAGGATCACTTAAGCCAAGGAGGTCAAGGCTGCAGTGAGCTGTGATCGTGCTGCTGCATTCCAGCCTAGGCAAAGGAGCTACATCATGTCTCAAAAAAAGTTATATGTGAAAAGAATTGCATGTGAAGATAATTTCAGACATAAGATCCTATGTTAACTCCTACAGAAAAGTAAGGGAGTTATACCTTTGCTTTTACAATTCTTTCTCTTCTCACATTCCAGTTTTTGTTAAAATGAGCAGAATTTCGTATCCCAGCATATTATGGCAAAATCATTATAGTAAAATGGTATTTTTATTTCAAGCATTACAATAGCACTTTATAACTTATTTTAAAATTTATATGATGTCTAAAAGGATTCAATACTCATTGAGTATCCTCTTATAACATCTCTAATTTCTCAATTTGAATTGAGCCTTCTATTTGGTGAGAGTATTTCTATTTTCTGAAAAGAAACATAGCCAGTGATGTACCTTCTGAATCCTTGCATAGTTGAGCCTATCTTTCTTAAGCCTGTACCCACGAACAGTGACTGGATCATGATGGAATTTTTTTCTTATACCCTTTCATTTGTGAGCTTTTAATACATTGTCTCAAGTTTCTGAAGAGAAATCTGAGACAAGCTTGAGAATTATTTTTCACTGTGGGTGACCCGTTTTTTGTGTGTGTGAGTGAGATTCTTACAGGTTTCTTTCTTTATCTTTAAAATCCCAGGACTACCAGCCTATATCTTAGTGTTAATTAATCTTTGTTTTCTTGAGAATATGGTAAGCTTTTCTTAGCTGGATATTCAGGTCATCTTTTTAATCACTTAATGTTGGTTTCTATTACATCTTTGAGTTTTTTTTCATTATTTATTTTCTTCAGACTTTCATCGTGTGAAGTGTAGTGACCAATATAGTCTTATTCCTTTTATTTCCAAGATACATAAAAAGTTGTGTATACTGTTATGTCCATTCATTCATCAGCTTATTCCAATTACCCCAAACCCCTTTTCCAAGGGCTTTTCTTCTTCTGCTCAGACTCTTTATTTGGGTCTTTTCATGGTTCATAGTGTTAAACTATGCACTTTTCATGGCACACACTTTCCCTGAGAATCCTTACGCACAATCATGACTCCTAGTACTATTTTTATATGCATAATTATAAAACCTGTCAATTTCTAAATTTATATTGCCACAGTGCTGTCAGTGAGCTTTCAAAATTCAAATTTAAGTATAATTGTTCTCCGTTTTAAGATTTTTTTGGTTAGAATGGAGACCCTTACTGAGTTAGCCCTGACAACTGCATGATCTCATGTTCTGTGAGGTCTCCTCTCGGACCCTGCATTCTAGGAACACTGAGCTGTCTAGTCTCTAATTGTATCCATCTTTTTTACGTCGGTACAGCTGCACTTGTTCTTTACGAAGAATACTCTCACCTACTATTTATTTCGCTTAATCCTAGTTTTTCGTTTTACTCACTTGGCATCAATATATTCAAGAAGCCTTTTCTTATCTCATAATCTGAATAGACGTGCACTCAGCCTTTCTATGAAATTATCACAGTTTACTCAATGTGTTTTATTTGTGTCCATCACTAAACTCTAGAACTTTTAGGTTAAGAGTTTTATCCTATTTAATGTTGTTCCCATCCGGGCTTGGCATCATGTTTGAATGTGATCCATTCTTAATAAATGAAAATTTGAATTAGTGATGGCATCATCCAGTATTAGAACAAAGTTGATAGGACAATTTGTTTAGAAACTCTTGTAAGAATACATTTGACCCATGAACTACAAGGAATTGAACTGCCCTGGTCTGATTATATATGTATTTTTTCGACTAAACGCAGATTGAAAATACAGTATTTGCAGGATGTAAAATCTGACTATGCACAGGGCCAAATTTTTATATCTTAGGTTCCACAAGGCTGACTGTGGGACTTGAGTATGATTAGATGTTGGTTTATGCCTGGATCCTGGAAACAATTCCTGGAAGAAGACTATACAGATAAGAGATATTAGTTGATCAAATATGTAGCAGAAGAAAACTAAAGAAGGAAAAGAAATTGATGAGGTAAATTAATGAGAACACTGAATTTCATTACGACTTTGGAGATTAGAGGAACAGTAAAGGTTACTTTAAATTTTTGAACAAGCTTCTTGACAGCATGGCTTGCAAGTGGTATCTAGAAAGAGGAGATTTTGTTACATTTTGCTTTGTAAATTGCAATATATTTCAGATAGTTCCTTTTCCACTTTTGCCCCTAGCATTGTTGATTACTTTGTCTTTGTAAAATACTTCATAGTGAAAATTTCTTTCTAAAATGCAAATGTGATTATACCTTCCTCTCCTTAAATAAACACTATACTCACCATTGCTCACACTCCAGAGAATGAAATTTCCTTCCCTTAGCAAGATGTTCAAGACCCTTCAAAATTCGTTAGACTGTACCTCTATAGCTTCATTATCCTTCTATGTACTTTGAGCTTTAACTGTATTTTTTGCCTCCCAAAATCATGTACTTTGTGGTCTTCATGTAAGCTCTTCCTGTTTGCCTTTATTTGGTCTCTTTTGACTTGTACATTTTCCCCTCTCCCTCTTCATCCCCATTTCTTTGTATACATACCTCAATGACCAGCAGAAATACAACTTCCTTTGTGAAAACACACTAATTTCCCCTCTCCTTTTCTCCTCTCTGCTCCTATAGCACTTACTTTCTTATTGGCTGTATGACATTTGTTATATAGGTATATTTTATTAGATATTAAGTAGGTTTTGCATTAGGTATATTTTTGAATGTACTGAGAGCAAATACTTTATTCATTCATATGTGCTCAGAACATAGCAAAATATCTCTTGCATAGTGTATGCTTAATATAAGGAAATATATAAACAAATAGAAATACTGAGTTTGGTAACAGATACTGAGAAAAAGTGATAGGTGATAGAATAAAAAGCTAAAGATATTTTCTAAATGATGGGTGGACATTTATAACTTTACTAAATTCTATAGTAAATCATCTCTTTATCCTGAAAAAAAGATCTTTTCCATGATTAGTAATTACTTTACTGTCCTGAATCTCAGGACTCTAATTAGTTTTAGAAAAACGGTGGCTAAATTAGTGGTTCTGTTTTTTCTCCCGTATTTTGTCTCACACTGAAGTTGACATATTTTTCTCTTCACAGATATATTCACTGTTAGCCTTCCCTGAACTCTATTACAACCTGGAAGATAACTGGAATTTCCTTTAAAATAATACACATTTTCTTGACTTTTCATATCAAGCGAAAAACACACAAACACTGGCCTCCTTTCAAATGCTCAAGAACTTTTTGTTTCCTCTGTATTTGGCATTTCTGATATCTTTAATTTTTTATAATTCTGGCTTTCTATTCTGGTGCCTGGAACAGTGTTGCTTCCAAACAAATAGGCAGTAGTGATAGTTATACTCATGAATATTTTAAGCTACTTGGAAAGAGAGATTATTTAGAATGTGTGTTCTGAATGACCTTCCATTTAACTACAGTGAATCTCATTCTTAGTTCCTTCCCAATATCTAACCTCTTTCATCTTCCTTTATGTTGTTTCTAATGTCTTTTGCAGTACATACAATTTAGTGTCATCCACTGTGTTTTCATTAAAAGACTGCTACTTGTAGATTATTAATGAAAAGATGAAATAAAACTAGATTCCGTATCACTTCTTCCCTTAAGTCAATAAATACATAGTTTTAAAAGATAGTGCTAGAATTCAAGTTCATATAAAATGTTACTTCAGGTAAGTTTGGGATTTTACACACATATGACTCTTTGGTTCAATTGTATTTGTCTTATTCATTTTGTTTTCTGTTCCTTTATAGTATCCTTTGATAAGCTTGTCCATTAAAATATATATTCCCACTAAACTCTGCTTAGAGCCGAAGTGGTATGGCCCTCTGGGGAGGGGCACAAATGTGATCTGTTTGATTGGATACTCAAGCTTTTCAATTGTTTTCTTTTCCTTAGAGAAATAGAACCTTTTAGCTTTCAGGTCAATTGGTGTAATGGTTGGATTCAGATGGAATGACACTTTCTCCCTGTTGTAAGTCTCTCAATCCTCAGAGGAATCCTTGGGAAGTCTGTTGACAACTTGCTGTCCTCCAGTGGGTCTGATGGTATAAATGACATAGACACTGATTCCTGGTAGTGTAAAAGTCTAATGGTACAGTGAAATTTTGAGATCTCAAGTGCATCCTGAATAAGGCACTTAAGCAGTACTTATGTTTATTTCTTGCAATTTGTTTATTGGGTTTCTGCTATATTTTTGCTGGAGAAAGAGATTTACAGTTTTAACCTGATTAGTCATTAGCAGCTGATCAAAAATGCTATTACTGTGAAGTATAAAAAAGAACACAATTATGATGAAAAGTTTGTAAAGGAATCCTTGGAAGAAGAAAGCAGATGAAATTAGATTGGCAAGGGAAACCACAGCCCCCAGTACACACAGTACAGAAATGTAGCAGAAGACAGTACTGAGTTGGTACTGCATGCATAGAGCTGGCAGCCTCCATGGGCAGAGGACGTGTGGGTGTGACTGCCAGGAACATGAATTTCAAGCAGCATTTGGAGTGACAGTCTGGGTCGGCTTCTCATGCTCTTTCCCATCACCATGCATCAGCGAGTGGAAACATTTGACCTCAATTTGGAGCACAGAGTGTGGGCTGTAAGGCCACAGAAGACAGGTGGACGAGACTAGGATGTAGTTCAGTCCCCATGGCAAAGAAAAATGAGTTGAATTGCATCCTGCTTTTGTCCCACAATTATCAAATCCAATCTAGAGTGAATAGAAACACATCTGCAGACAGATCCAGTGCCTACCTACAAAAAGTTTCAGAAGATGAAAACAGAGAAGAGATGAGGAAAAAATATATTAAAAAATATAAAGAATTATGTTAAAGTTGCCAAAAGAAATGCATCTTCTAGTCAAAAGGACTGTTCTATTAATAGATGTTGAGACTAATGCAGTGAATTGATTAAAGCTGATGTTACTGTTTGCGTGCGTACAACATGTGTGCATGCTGAGGGGTGAGTGGGGGAAGAAAAAAAATCCAAATAAATAAGGAATATATTGAGAGAAAAGCAATACCCAAAGAATTAAAATAGTACAATATAACAAGGTTTCAAGTGATTGTTAAGGCCTGTGTGGGTATTTGGGGGCTCTCTGTGGTGTCAGTATATAAACTGTGATCTGGTAGTAAAGACTCAGCCGCCCCATATGTCTTCATCCCCACATCTTGTTCCAAGAAAACATCAGAAGTCCTGTGATCCCAGCTTAATTTGAAAACTCATAGTCATTCAAAGGCGAATTTGTAGAAGGAAGAGGTAAACTACCTTGATCATATTTACACAGAATGGAAGCGATACTAATTTACAAATGTCCATTGCTATAAGGCTTAGGAGATATAAAGTACCATTGAAAGATCCTGAACAGTATTATGTGACAATGAATATTATACTTTTAAAAAATATTAGATGTTATAACTTAAGTCATTCTCTCCTTTACCTTTTAAGTATTTCACCATTTAATATCTACCTTTGTTCTTGATTTATTTCTAAAGATATGCTGAAAATAGTTTAAGCTCATTATTTTTCTTTTTAAGGAATAAAATCAGCATGCAAATGTTCCTCCCACCAAGAAATTTTTTTTTTTTTGGACTTCACCTTCTGAGGCATATCCACCTTTGAGGCAAGCTAAGCCAGGCTTTGCAAAGAGAGAACTATCCGAAGCTCACAGCCCCACCAAATTTCTGACTTCTCTCCCTCCTTCCCTCTCTCCCCCCTTCTTCTTCTTCCCTCCTTCCTCTCTCTTTCTTTTCCTCTCTCCCTCCTTCCCTCCCTCTCTTCCTCCCCCCTTCCCTCCCCCTTCCCTCCCTCCTTCCCTCTCTTCCTCCCTCCCTCCCTCCCTCTCTTCATCCCTCCTTCCCTCCCTCTCTTCCTCCCTGCCTTATCTCCCTTTCTTTTCTTCCTCCCTCCCTCCCTTCTCTCTCTCTTTTCTTCCATCCTCCCTCCCTCCCTTCCTCCATCCCTTCTCTCTCCCTTTCTTTTCTTCCCTCCCTCCTTCCCCCCTTCCTTCCTTCTTTCCTTTCTTCCTTCCTTTCCTTCCCTTCCCTCCCTCCCTCCCTTCCCCTCTTCCCTTTCTTCCCCTCTTTCTTTCTTTCTCTCTCTTTTTCTTTTTTTCTTTCTCTCTCCTTCCTTCCTTCCTTCTTTCTTTTTTCTTTCTTTTTCTTTCTTTCCTTCCTTCCTTCCCTCCCTCCCTCCCTCCCTCCTTTCTTTCCTTCTTTCCTTCCTTCTTTCTTTCTTTCTTTCCTTTTTCATTTCTTTTTTCTTTTCTTTCTCTCTTTCTCTTTCTCTTAGCTGCCACTTACCTGGGGTAACATGGTTTGGGAAGAAACATGTTACAATTGGACTGAATAAATATAAATGATAAGAAGACAAAATGAATATTATTTTCAAGAGTACTACTCAAATCTGGCAATCTAATTGACATGAAGTTCTTCAGATGATAATAAAAACTATTGGACTTATTTTGTATAAATTGATGCCACAATCTTATTCTATTTTTGTGATTGTGAAGTGGGTAAAGGGAAAACAACCGTTTGCTGAATATTCTGCATTTGACCTATAAATACCTACTTTTGTGTTTAGGGATAATATAGTCTTACCTTAAAATAATGACTGTTTTCCACTGTCCTTTTTTGTGCAAACAAATTAAATATGTGTACTTCTCCATTACTGATTGTACAAAACTGCTTAGACAATTACTATCTCTTCAGCTTTAGATCAGAAATGACCACCTTTAAACAATGGCCACTATAAAGGCATTATTCTCAATTCTAGATTCTTTTAAAAAGAAGCAATTCAAATTATATTTCATAATACAGTTCTCTGAAGGAAGTTAAAGAAATTCAGAATTTTTCTTTTGTTGAAAACGGCTCTTCAGTATTTGAGACTGAATTTATTTTTAATAAATTTTGCTCAGTAGTGTCTACTGGAGCTGAAAAAATCTAAGAAGACACAAAATAGCTGAAAGGTACTTACAGAAAAGCATGCCTTTCTTTTAAGAATATTAAATTAATACATTATTTATTTATTACATAATGGGATGTTCTACCCTTGTCGAAGATTTTAGCAGATGTAACTCATGCACAGTGTAAGTGAGCATTCACCTCTGTTTTGTTTATGCGGCAGGAGTATTTCCACAAGTTTTACAAATTGCTGTTTAGGATCTTTATGACATCCATTGAGTGCTAGCATGAAGTTTAGTTTTTGAACTGTACAAATATTTGATTTTCTATATATCTGTCTACATATTGAGGGCCTGATTGATGGCCCTTCTGACTTGGGGTCAGCAATGTGTTCACATCTCTTGGAAGACTTTGGCTTACTCCATGGAAGTAGAAACAGAAATCCAATGTCCACTATTTTCATTATTTTCCTTCAGGAATAATCTGACCTAATGATATGCAACTTCATTACTATGATTTAAAGAAATTTAAAAAATATATATATGTGTTTTGAGGAAAAGTGAAAATAGTGATTTTAAATTCACATTAAAATCATTTATGAAAGGAATATTTGAAAGAATAGAGATTTATCAGGATCAATAGAAGGCTTAGAATAACTTAATCATCTTTACATGTTATTGCTTCTTGTTTTTTTTTCCTACAACTTATTCCCTATCCTCTACTTTTCTCATAGTTTGCTAAATCATATTAACTTTTCAAGAGTTGGTTTAGTGAAGCTTCATTTATTTGGTAAAGATTAAATGAGTGTCCAGTAGTTGCCAATTACAAGCTTACCTTGTTCGATTGTGCTTCAGAGACAATGTTTTATTTTTTTGTTTTATTTTTATTTTTATTTTTATTTTACAAACTGAAGGTTTATGGCAACCTTGCTTCAGGCAAAGATATCACATATCAGTGCTATTTTTCCAATACCATGTGTTCATTTTGTGTCTGCATCACATGTTGGTAATTCACATGAAATTTTTACCTTTTTTTCCAATTATTATAGCTGTGATGGTGATCTGTGATCAGTAATTTTTGATGTTATTATAATTTTGGGGGGTTCCATGAACCACACCAATATAAGATGGCAAAGTTAATCAGTAAATGTTATGTGTGTTATGACTTTTCCACCGACAGACTGTTCTTCTGTCTCTCTCCCTCTCCTTGGGCCTCCCTGTTCTCTGAGACACACAGTATTGAAATTAAATTAGACCAAGTAATAACCCTACAGTGGCCTCTCCATATTCAAGTGAAAGGAAGAGTAACATTTCTCTCACTTGAAATCAAAAGCTAGACATGATTCAGCTTAGTGAGGAAGGCATGTAGAAAGTTGACAGGCTGAAAGTGAATCCTCTTGTTCCAAACAGCCAAGTTGAAAGCAAAGGAAAGTTCTTGAAGGAAAATTAAAAGTGCTATTCGAATGAATGCAAAAATGATTTAAAAAAAATAAAACTGAAATGGCTTTATTGCTGATGTGGAGAAAGTTGGAGTGGTCTGGATAGAAGATCAGACCAGCTACAATACAAGGCCCTAATTCTTCCATTCGCTGAAGGCTGAGAGAAGAGAGGAAGCTACAGAAGAAAAGTTGGCAGAGATTGATTCACAAGGTTTAAGGAAGGAAGCGGTTTCCATAACATAAAAGTGCAAGGTTGAAACAGCAAGTGCTGATGTAGACGTTGCAACTTATCCAGAAGACCTAGATAAGATCATTGATGAAGATGGCTACACTAAACATATTTGCAATGTGGATGAAAAAGCCTTCTATTGGAAGAAGTCTGCATCTAGGACTTTTATAGCTAGGAAAGAGAAATCAATGCCTGGTTTCAAAGGTCCAAAAATAAGACTCTCTTGTTAGGGGCTAATGCAGCTGGTGACTTTACTGCACAGGTGGTAGGTGCCCTAACCCTCATGCTGTTCAACAGTTAGTAGTTTATAGAAATAATACAGAAGTAAATGTGCGCATCTGTCTTATCTAATCCAGTGTATCTAGTAGTGTCTATCTAGATTCATATTCCCTATATTTCCATATTCCCTATACCTATCCATTGAGAAGAGGGGAGAGGGCCTGGGAGCAATAACACTGAAATAGCGTGAATCAACTTAGCACTGAATCTTAGTTTCTAAATATCATTCATGTCTTAGAGGAACCAGGATTCCTTGGAGAAATGGCTGATTCCAGGGCTGCGATGGGGAAGTACAAAATGAGCCTAGAACATTTTGTGTCATAAAGTAAGAAGATGCTCAAAGAATTGTTAGAATATGTCAATATGACCCAGAATACAGCTGTATGGGGTCTGTATTGTCCAAACCTGGAAAAACTTGAGCATTAACCTACATACTGAGAGTAATGAATTATATCCCAGTGAATTAAATAGAGACTGACGAGTCTATACAAGCAAAAATAAGCATATGCATATATTGAATTTTTAATAAGCAACAGGATATTTATACAGTCTTGAAGTATCTGCTCAGAAAATGTTTACTAATTTGCAAAGGGGAAAATTGTATTTTTACAGTGTAGATGCCTGGCAGATATATTAAAGCAAATGATTAAAGTTAACATCATTAATAATGGAACAAATAGAAATGATGTAAGACATGATAAGATGTAATATGATCACTGTATCACCTGAATGTAATCACGAGGAAACATTAGACCAAATTGAGAGGCAATCTACAAAATAACTGGGCTGTCCTCTTTAACAGTATTAAGATCAGAAAAGCCAAGGAAGGATTGAGGAACTCTATCAGATCAAAAGAAACCTTAGAGTCATGACAGCTAAAGGCAACATGTGATTCTGGGCTGGAGTTTATTTATTTTTTTTTCTATAAAAGACACTTTTGGGGCAATTGGTCAAACTTGAATGGGTTTTAAAGATCAAATGGTAGTAATGTATCAATAATTCTGATATTTACATCACGGCTATGAGAATGTCTTTTGTAGCTAATACAAACTACAGTATTCAGGGGGAATGGGTCATTAGGTCAAAAATTTAATCTCAAATGGGTGAGAAAAAATTCTTTTTACTGTTCTTGTGACTTTCCTGTAACCTTGAGACAGTTATTTCTTTAATAAAAAACAAACTACTAATTGAGCTGCATTACAGATAGAATGAGAAAAGAGAAAATGGACAGAGGAAGTACAAACAACTCAACTGAGTACTTCAATAGACAGAAGATAAGTAACAGGGAAATAATTGGTGGAGGAGATTTCCAAGATAATTTCTTATTCCCATCTTTGTTCCTAAGCACTTTATTCATATTTATTTATTGTATTCATCTCCTTTCATTGTATTTTTATATCCCCATTTCTATTACAGATTACAAATTTCTTGGAAAGGTTTGTGTTTTATATACCCCTTATATGCATGTAGCATCATATTTAGCATATCACAATGTGCTTCTTCAATATTCAAACAAAAGGACCATTTTCAAACAAGTGATTGGATTTTTGTAAGAGTATGATGACCAGTTTTCTTTGTAAACCTGGGAGACAAAAGACTGACTCGCTTTTAGGGAGAGGACATTGTAGTTATAACAAATAACTTCTAGATCTTTGGGATATAACATACTAAAAAAGTTTATAAGGTATTTTATAGCTAACCTGATAATCTTTTGGAAATCATCTGTTCTCCATGGGTAAAATGGAAAAAGGCACAATGATATATTAAGATAATTAAGGGTATGTAATATCGTGATCAAGTACACACCAAAAACTTTCTTAAATGTAGAACTGTGCATGACACATCTTTAAGCAGTATCTACAAGTAATGGCTGAAACTCTCCCTATTCCTTAGAAATTCAATAAATCAGACCATTGGCAGATTTCCCATCATGTATACGTGTAAATTAATAGCTGTTTTTGCAGTAGAGAGAAGAGAGTAATTTGTGTAGGAAGAAGAGACCATGAGAATTTCACATCCAGTCAAGATAGGACAAAAAAAAATCTACTTGCATTCCTATGTTACGTGTTTAGAGATCAATTAAATGGGGGCTTGCTTGGTTGAGGTTGCAGTAAATGAAGAGCTTTAATAGTGATCTAGAATAGCAAATCCAGAGAATCATACCCAGGGTGCAAATGTAATACACTCAGGCATTTTTTGTAGATCACTTCAAGGGCCTGGCATGTCTTGTCTGAGTTAATCAGAGAGGAATAAATGAAAGTGAGTGTATATGTTCATTGGAGGTGTGTGAATGTGTGGGAAAGGGGAAAAATGGACAGAGGAAAAGGTGTTGAAATAAAACATCAGGAGCTTATGAAAAATGCAAAACAAAAACAAAACCAAGAAAAAGTCTTTGAGGGGCATACCTGTGTATGAATTCATTTTTCCATAGCATCTTTAGCATAGTCAAAACAAAATTCAAGCAGTTATTCAGTCAATCAAACTAGTAGCAGGCACACATACACATTCCAAACACTACAAATATTTGTAGGCCACCCACCTGGTTAATTTCTGCCAAAGCAACTATCCCTGAATAATTACCTTAAGTCCTTATTCATATTGTTTGTGTAAACATCACTCAATGGAGAATATTTAATAAACTGGAGTATTTATAATTATATAAAAATTCATGTCAGTAAACAAGGCCAGTCTGAAAAATATGTGAAGAATAACAGTATGACACATTTTATATTAGAAAATGAAGCCTTTTATTTATTGCTTAGAGTTGTAACATCACATAGTCTATGCTGGTGGTTTTATTGTGGGGGTATGAATTAATCAATCAGTTAGTATTTATTAAGCTTCTGTCCAGCATGTAAAGCATGCTCATCAGATTTGCAAATGACATAAATCCTAGCGGGATGATAAATGCACTGTATGACAGACATAGCATCCAAAAAAGATTTTGACAGCTCAGAGCAATGGGCTGAATCTAGCAAGTTGAAATATAACATAGACAAATATAAATGCCTGCCCTGGGTCCACAAAGCCAACTGTATATGTTTAGAATGGAGTAGATGTGATTTAGCCGTGATACAAGTAGAAAAAAATCATTGTTTTAGTTAATAGCTCAACTTAATCGATCAGTTTTAGCTGCATGATGCCATTGCCAAAAATCTAGCCTGCAATTTTAAATTGTATTAAGGTGACAATCCTGTACCAGTTTGACAGGTTAGACCACATCTCGAGATTGTATTTCTGGAGCCACGTTTTAAGAAGAGAGACACTAAAAACTATGTCATATTTAGAACATCACAGACACTAAACACATTTATCCTGAAGAACACTTAGGAGAGGAATGACATCCTTCTTTACGTTTATGTAAGCTCTCACGTGGAAAAGGGATTAAGTTTGTTTGGTGTGATCTCAATAGAGCTGGAATTATGAACTGAAGTTATAAGGAGATACATTTGAATTCAAACATTTATAATAATTACATATAATAGTAAAGTCTGTTCAAAGAGAAAGGTGTTCCCAAAATCTGCAGAGACAGAATACTAGAACAGTTAAGCCTGAGTGTCCTTTGTAATATCGGGACAACACCATATGAAGCAGCGACCTGGGAAGGCAGTGGGATGACATAGGGAAAACGTGCAGCACAATGCGGGGCAGGTAGTAAGTGGTTATAGCACGCAAGGGATGTTACCTTTCCTATTGTGGGAGGTGTTGACACCGATCCTGAATCATCACTGGGTAGAGGTACAGAAGAGATGCTAAATGGATGGATCTGACAAACTAAATGACTGTTACTTCAAAAACCTAACTGGCCATAACTAGCTGTTTAAACTGGCTCTGAAACCACCAGTCACCCTTCTGTAGCACCTTGAATATATTTTTTAATAGTGTCTCACTCTGTCACCGAGGATGGAATGCAGTGGCACAATCTCGGCTCACTGCAACCTCCACCTCCTGGGTTCAAGCAATTCTGCCTCAGCTTCCTGAGTAGCTGTAATTACAGGAAAGAACCACCATGCCTGGCTAATTTTTTTGTATTTTTAGTAGAGATGGAGTTTCGCCAAGTTGACTAGATTGGTCACTTTTGGACCTCAAGTGATCTGCCCACCTCAGCCTCCCAAAGCGCTGTGAGCTACCACGCCTGGCCAAATTTTTGTTTATAAATCTTTGTTCTCGTTTTAAATTGTCTTTAAAATAGAGATAAAAGTAAACCTGCCTTAGGTTGCTGTAAAGGTTAAAAAGAATGAATATGCATAAATATTTTAGAGCAATGTTTGACATACTAGCTTTTTTTTTTTTTTTTTTTTTTTTTGAGATGGATCCTTACTCTGTCACCCAGGCTCTGGAGTGCAGTGACATGGTCTCGGCTCACTGCAACCTCCGCCTCCTGGGTTCAAGCGATTCTACTGCTTCAGCCTCCCAAGTAGCTGCGAATACAGGTGCATGCCACCTTGCCCACATTTTTTTTTTTTTTTAGTAGAAATGGGGGCTTCATTATGTTGGCCAGGCTGGTCTCAAACTCCTGACCTCGTGATTCACCCGCCTCGGCCTCCCAAAGTGCTGGGATTACAGGCCTGAGCCACTGCGCCTGGCCCATACTAGCTTTTTATTATTTGTAAACTACTTTTGTAATGCAAAAGTAGGTGGCAAATGATTGTTGAAGAATAGAGGACTTGAGATGCGTGTTTTGAAAAACACTAAACATTTAGAGAAGTCCCTATATGGAAATAGCTCAAACAAATCATGAGAGTAAATCATGTGTGATCATCAGACAATGAGGGAGATTTTACCAGTTGGATTGGAGGTTGGCTGTTGATGAAGGTTAGAAATACAACTGGGTGAGATGAGAGAGGAAAAGACTCAGAAGGCCTTAGGTTTAGGATGGTAAGCAATTGGATGTGATGTGTGGGGATTCCACGTGATCTTAGGTAGGGGAATACAACATACATGTGATATTTTAAAATAACTTATATAGTTTTCAGGGTACATTGCCTTACTTTAGCTTAAAAATTATGGGTGGAGTAGTGGAATCTTTTTATGCAAATCATTCTTTCACTTAGAAATAGAAATTTCTATTTCAGGGCAATTTCTATTTCAGAAAGTCTAAGACTTTTCTCCTCCATAAAGTTTTCTCTTTCTGATTCATATCACAGTGGTTTTCTTTTTTGTTTGAATTTCTTAGCATTCAAAATGATGTTCCTTGTATTTGTATCATCCATCATGATCTTTTGAGGGTAAATTTAAATTTAAGATACGTTCTCAAATCACTTCATGTTAATCTATTAGAAAGGTGTTATTCTGAATGCATAAAATGGTTTTGCTTTAAATGAGGCAAATTAATAAAACTGCTCTTCTTGGGAAGCTTCTAAGTTGGTTCTGGGAAAGCAAGTCACACAGAGAAGATCCAAAAATAGGTTATACACCACACATATTAACAAATTAAGGCATAATTTCTCAAAGCAACTCCTTGGAAAAAAATAACACCTCTTAACTGCATTAAGATTCAGTATTTAAGTTAGAAACAACCATCATCATTTATAGTGATTCAAACACAATCTAGTATATTAAAATTTATTCTGTTGTTATATATATGAGCTCCTTTAGAGAAAGGATCATGACTTACTCTTGTTGGTGTAGCTCATAGGGCCACTGTGGGTACCGAATTGATGCTTTATGAATACAATTTAAAATAGAAGGACATAGGCAATGGGAATACCATTTGTCCAGTAAGAAATTCAGCACATATACTCTTGTCTGTTTTCCAGACTGAGTCAGCAGTTTCTTTCAGTTTTGCTGGTTAGCAGGAGTAGAATGGCAGCAAAGATCTGGCATTTCAGTGGAACCAGTGATTGCGGAAAATTAGTCTAGGTGGACTTGATTCTATTTTCCCCTTGGTGGCTACTGAGGTATTATGTAACTTTCTGGACTTTTGAATTATACTTTTCACTAATCAATTATGAGAATGGGAGGATAGTGTCAATAATTCTACTTAAAATCTAGTATACTTTTGTTCTCAAAGGGATGAGTACAATCTATCACAAGGACACAAATGTGACCAAAAAGTGGTTAAAGTATGAAATTTGAAGAGAATGAGGATTTGCGCATGACCTTCTCTATGTCTTCTTTACAAAGTGTTTTCAGATCTCTTCTGAGGGAGTTTAAAGACTTTTCTACAACTGCTACTGGTTTTGTCCATTCATTCATTCAGGACACACCAATAAACATGCACAAGCTCCTCTAATCCTCACAGGGCTAGAGAATGAGATAGGTACGTAGTTTATTTTAGCAGAAGGCTTTCTTTTCACAAATCAGAAATTTCATTGTATATATTCCCTTAAATAACTGGCAAGGGGACCATCAGAATGAGCTATTGCAAAAATCCACCTCAGTCTTTACAGCTTCAGGGTGATGGGGCCCCAGATCAGAATTGTAAAATAGTTTAGAGAGTCTTGGAACATAAAACATGGTACAGAAAACCAAAGAAGATTTAATCTTATGTATGGAAAGGTGGTTGGTAAGGGAGGGGGCAATGGAAGAGAGTGGCTTGGGATCATCATTAATCATTCTTTAAGTACGTACAAAGTGAAAATATCCTTCTGAAATTCACTGCAAGTGACACTGAATTCTTCTACTAAGCAAATATGTGATGAGTTGATAAAAAAGAAGGTCCTGAACTCTTGATAACAGATATAATACAGTGAATACAGAAAATCAAAAACATTCTTTCTATCTGACTCAAAATAATGGTGCACTTAAACTTGTAAAAGACAACATTTTTATTTGAATGATATGACAGAACTGTCACAGGAGTGTTACCTGCTATAAAGAAAGCCTAAGAATTATTACCTTTATTAGACCAGTGACACTGAGCTTTAGCCATACATTTCTAACTTCTGTCCCTCTACAGAGACAATTTTCTTTTCTTAAATAAACTGTCATGCTAGTGTTAATATATTGTTGGCTCTCTCATGCTCTGAGAATACTGCTGATATAAAACATGTATATGTTAGATTGGTAATAGTATCTTTAGTGTAGCTGACTAGAACAAATGTGTTTCCCTCATGGCTGTGCTAATGTGATAAAGGAAAATTGGCTGTTCATCAGCTTTTGGCTGGGTAAAGACAGTAGAGATGGAACCACATTCTTTTTTATGCATTAATACCACCGAGAACTTTTCACTAGTTATATTTCATGTGCCTGCATGTTGTGCAAAGATGTTGTAAAACATGAGATAATGCTACAAATAACAAAGTAGAAAAGCCTGTATCTTTTATAATGATAACAGTCAAACACCAAATGACAGTAACAGGCTGTAAAAAATGGGATGCAAAAAGAAATGCAGCCCTACTATCCAGCAAAGCAGAATATATCCAGGCCCGTGAGAACTTGGTATATGATTTTAGGTATATTAAAGCTTTGTTTTAAAATTAAATCAAATGCAACACTAGATCAATAGATTTAAGAAACAACATGGTTTAAACGAAGGTAGGTTGGTCAGAATGGAGAAAACCCATATTGGGTAACGTTTTGAAAAATCAGTATTACCAGGTAATTATAATAATAACTTCCTGGTTTTTCATTTTGTTTTGTTTTGTTTTTTGGGAGGGACATTGAAAAAGATTTTTAAGACAAGTTCACGATGATTTTAAGATGTTTGAGAATAAATTTTATCTTCATCAATTATTACAAGTCTTTTTTTTAACAAAACCATTAAAAGTATAACCAGTTTCATGCTCACAGAAAAATTGAGTGGGAAGTACAGAGATCTCCCAAACATGCTATACCCCCACATACGCACAGCTTTCCTGTCTATTAAAGCCCTGCACCAGAGTGGTGGTATATTTCTTAAAATTGTCAGACCTACATTGATGCATCATTATCACTCAAAGTCCGTAGTAGAATAACATGTTGAACGGTTTGATGTCATTTTAATTAAAGTGTTAGCATCCAACCTTTTCATTCCATGACCTTAAATCTCGCTCTCTCCTCCCCTCTCTCACCCCCTCCCCTCCCCAAGCGTTTTATTTGCCATTTCAGCTCCTTCACTAATTAGAGTACCAATGATTCTTTTTGCATTTAAGCTAAAAGCACTTGAACAAAAGGACTATTTGCAGAGATAAAGTTGATATGAGAACAGCTGATTAGTTTATGTAGAAGTACATGCAATTAAAAGTTTTGTGCAGGTATTATCTATGGGTATTCTGCATAAAAGTTTGATTGAATTGGCTATTCTTGGCTCCTGTCACATAAACAAAAATTCTGTAGCTTTTTATCATGTAATCCAAGAGTTATCAAACTACAACCTGTGGGTCAAATCAGCTGGCCATCTGTTTTTAAAAATAAAGTTTTATTTGGACACAGCCATGCTCATTTGTTTACATATTGTCTGTGGATGCTTTTGCATTATGGCATCAGAGTTGAGCAGAGCTGGGCAGCAACCATTTGGCCCACAGAACCAAATCATTTGACTTGAGGAGAAAAAATATTATCTGGCTATTTACAGAAAAAAAAATTGCTAATCCCTAATATATGCAGTTATTTGGCTAATTGCTTGATTGATTAGTCAGGAATATGATTGGCAAATCATATTTATTATCCTACATTGGGAAAGTATATCTGAAAATCACCAACTGATACCAATACCTACAACAGTAAATTTGAGAAATACTTGATCCTAGTAACTTGAATTATATCCACATGTAATACTTTGTTGGTATATCTAGTTTTAATTGTTTCTCCACATTGTACTCATTTTGCTTTATTTCAGATATATCCATAACAAATTTAATTTGTATTTAAAGAAGCAACATATTCTCAAAAACCTTGCAGAAGCATGGCAATCAGAGCTGTTGCATGTATGGGACAAACTATTATGCATACTT
Organism: Cebus imitator; assembly: GCF_001604975.1. Classification (NCBI taxonomy): domain Eukaryota; kingdom Metazoa; phylum Chordata; class Mammalia; order Primates; family Cebidae; genus Cebus; species Cebus imitator. Next base: position 1,853,384 of record NW_016107726.1, on the reverse strand, counting down.
GCGAACAACTGGGAAATATCATTGTAGCACAAAATGACACTAGGTTTATATCTAGATAAACACATGGAGATATCATTGAGCTATTAAAATAATGTTTTCAGTCTTCCCAACTGAACAAAATAGAGAAGGAAAGTTAAGAAATACTGCTGAAATGTGGTTATTATAAAATAAAAGTTTATGCACTTAATAATGGTGGTAATTTCTTACAGGTGCATCAGACAAAAATCAGCTTCTTTATCAATGGCTTGGAGAAGGATCATACACCTTTCGATACAAGAACTCTAAGTGGTTCCATTACAGATTTTGCGTCTGGTACTGTGCAAATAGGACAGAGTTTAAATGGTAAGATTCTGACTTCAGAATGTTATTTATTTCATCCAATTGCATTGTTCTTAAAAATGAATCAAAGAAATAATATTTTTAAATATCTATGTGTATTCATCTTCTAGGGCTGCTGAACAAATTACTACCAGCTGGGTGGTAGCTTAATAAAAGTAAAATTTAATTTTTTACAGTTTGGAAGCTGGAGGTCAGAAATTAAGGGCTCAGCGGTGTGAGTTCCTTCTGGAGGCTCTGAGGGAGGATCCATTCCATGTTTCTCTTTGTGGTGGCCGCTGGCAATCCTTAGCATTGCTTTACTTGCAGCTTCCTAACCAGCCTTTGCCTCCTTCTCTGAATCTTTTCCCCTTTACCTCCGTTATAAGGACACTTGTCATAGAATTTAGGGCCCACTCACAACCAGGAGGATCTCACCCTGAGATCCTTAACTTAATCACACATGCAAAGACCCTTTCTCCAAACTAAGGTCACAGTCACAGATTCCAAGAGGATGATATATCTTTGGGGTCTTCTATTTGACTTACTACATTTGGGAAGCTTTCAAATTGAAATTTCTTTATTCTGATGAGTTTTTAAGTCATTTCAATGTGTAATAAACTATATTTCCTCTCTGTCTCTCTTTTTTGAAGGGTTTGCATTTTAATGTAGAGCATTTTTAAAGTAGGACTACAAAGTATTAGATGGGAATTGAGAAATAGTATTAACATGTAATTAACTGGACTAATATTTACATTTCCCACATTAAAAATGGGCCATATCATTTAAGAAAATATCATACACTATATACTATATAAAACCAGAAGTCGAAATAAGCAATTATCTTAAAATATCTAGTACAATGGCCTTTAAAATGCCTACATTTTAAAATAAAACATTATTTTATATTATTGTATAATATATGCTTATTATAAAAAAAACTCTATATAATATGGAACTCTGTGAAATAGAAAGTATTTTCCATATTTCTATCTTCAGAGATAGATACAGTTTAACTTTTTTATGCTCCTCCAGATTTTTAGTACATTTTTAGCTAGAGATATAGTTATAAATATATTTTTCCAAAAATAAAATTACAATACATATGCTTTCTCTGAGTCCTCTAAAAATAAATACTTCTCCTTCAAATGCTATAAACAACATTTCATGTCAATATACCTTCTCGTTTAGATGTATGTTCTCATTTTAAATGGCTGTCCTGTGTGCAATTATATAGGTGTCATCCATATTTCTTAAGCTCCTATAATGAACATTTAGGTTTTTTCTAATGTTTCAATATAATTAGCATTAGAAATATTTTATGTATAGAAAATATGTAGAAAACATTTTATATATATACATATATTTATCTGTGTCTATATCTACATTTCTATTTATATATATCATCTAACAATCTATCAATCATATACAGACATATACATACATACATATGTATTTGAGCGGTTACCTGATTGCACAGTTCCTTAATACCCTATACATTGGTGTCAACCTGCCTGAGTTCATATCCCATTTCCTCACTTACTAGCTATATGTTCTGGCAAGATATTTTAATGTTGCTAAAGAGTAGTCACCCCAACTTTAAAATGATGATGATGATAATGATATCCCATAGGGCCAATGTAAAGATCAAATGAAGCAATGTCATATAAAATATTACTGTGTTTCAAGCCCCTGGCATGTAGTAGATACTCAATTTTCATTTGTTAAATGAATGAATAAAGGGCTAAGCACTATGCCTGTATATAAACTATATTTTCTCTCTTGGGCGTGGGGTTAGATTTTAATGTACAGCATTGTTAAAGTAAGACTATACAGTATTAGATGAAAACTGAGAAATATTAACCTACAGTTAACTGGACTATGTGGTTTATATTTTCCCATGCTAAAAATTGGCCATATAGTTTAAGAAGATAACGTATATACTATATATTGAGAAAAAAGTATATTCACTAAACTATATTAGTAAATAATACTATTATTAATGTTATTATAATTATTTCCCTAAAATAAATCCATAGAAGTTGAATGGCTTGGTTGAAGCATATGGTCATTTTATATTTTAATACATATTACATAGATTGCTGTAATGCATAACAGGCTACCTCCAGAAAAGTTGTGAAAATTTATAACCTCATTAAAATATATAGCCAAGTGCTTGTTTCCTTAAACACTAACTAACCTTACAAATTATCCATTTTTTTTCACTCTTGCCATGCTAAGTGAAAAATATTGTTGAATGCTGTCTTAGAATTATTTGGCCATTAATGAGTTTCAGTAGCTTTTCACATAAGTCTTGATCATTTGCATTTTATTTGTGAATTCTTTATTCATACAATGTGTCCATATTTATACTCTGTAATTCCTTATTTATAAAAGCTCATTTATGTTTAGAATATTATATTGCATATGTTTTCTTCAGTTTTTAGGTGGCTTATGAACTTTGTGGTCTGGACATTTTAAAGTAATATTTTAAGATTTAATCAAAACAAAGCATGTATGCAAGTTAGTGCATAAATATTAAAGGTATAGCTTGATGAGTTTTTAATATTTATATCCACCTGTGTAATTCTCATTTAGAAAAAGTTGTAGAACATTTCCAAAATCTCAGGGTCCCCTAATGAACATCCACTCTAAAAACAGAATAGCGTCAATGTAGACTTCTATAACCATAAACTGACGTTGCCTATTCATGAACTATCATACAAATAAAATCATGAAGTAGGTACTCTTTTGTGTTCTTTTTGCTTAGCACTATGCCAGTGAGACTTTTCCATAGTGTATGCAGCCTTAGTATATCTTTAGCTTTAGGAAATAACTTCTGAATAGTTTTCTAAGTGGATGTCCCAAGAAGCAGTCTTTGAGGATTCCAAGTGTTCTACATCCTTACCAACTCTTAGTAGTGCCAGGTGTTACCATTCTTTGCTATTCTGGTGGTTGGTTAGTGCATTTCCTGATCATTAGTAATGCTGAGATCTTTTCATGTGCTCATTTGCCAAGTGAATATGCTTTTTTGTGAAGCCTTTTGCCAATTTTTAATTGGACAGTTTGTATTTTTCTTAATAATTTATAGGAGGTCTTAAATATTTTTAATATGAGTTCTTTGATGAATGCAGAATAGCAAATATGGTCTTCTGGGCTAGGGCTTATAGTCACATTCTCTTGATGATATTTGTTGATAAGCAGAGCTTCTTAATTTTAATACTTTTTGTGTTCTGTTTAGACTATTTTTGCAAACCCTGATATCATGAAGATATTATCCTACACTTTATTCAGGTAGCTTTATTATTTTACATTTCAAATTTTGGTCCATGTTCTATCTAGAATAGATTTTTGGAGATCATGTAAGGTAGGGGTCAAAATTTTTTTTCCCACCTGAATGCATAATAAATGTAAAAAACATTGCCTCTTTAAACAAATCATTGTTTCTACCATTCTGCCGTGGTAACTTTGTCATCAGTTATCTGTATATGTGAATCAATTATCTGTATATGTGAAGATGGGTTTGTTTCTGAACTTTCTATTTTGCCCCAATGATCTGTCTGTCTGTCTAGACTTGGGTCAAAATATTTAATTACTGTATTAACTTTATTATTTAGTTTTAATTACTGTATTAATACACGTCTTGATATCTAGCAGTTCTTCAACTTTTTTTTTCTTTTAAGATTGCCTTGGCTATTATATATGAATTTTAGAAACAGTTTTTCAATTTTCATAAAAAATTGTGCTGAGATTTAAATTACTAAGTCGTATTTGGGAGAATGGGCATCTAAACAATATCAAGTTACCAACACATAAATGTAATATATTCCTTAATTTCTCCCGTCAATGTTTTTAGTGTTCTGTATAGAGCTGTCACTCATATTTCTTAGATTTGTTCATATGTATTCATTGGTTTTCCTTTTTAATAGACTGTATTTTTTAGAACAATTTTAGAGTCACAGAAAACTTGAGTGGAAAGTATAAAGAGTTCCAGTATGATCTCTGCTCCTACACATGCACAGCCTCCTCCAGTGTCAATATCCCTCACCAGAGCAGCATATGGTATATTTGTTACAGTTGATGAACTTACATTGACATATCATTATCACCTACAGTCCATAGTTTGCACTAGAGTTCACTCTTGGTGTTGTACAATGACAAGTATCCACTACTCCAGTATCCTACAGAGAGTAGTTTCACTCCCTAAAAATCTTCCGTGTCCCTCATATTCATCCTTTTCTCTATCCTAAAAGTTGGCAATCACTGATACTTTCACTGTCTCTGTATTTTCACCTTTTACAGACTATCATATAATTGGAATAAAAATGTATCCTTTCAGGTTGGCTTCTTTCCCTGAATAATATGCATGTAAGATTTCTCCACATCTTTTCATGGCTTGGTGGTTCATTTCTTCTTAGTACTAAATAATATTCCATGGTTAGATATAGCATAGTTGATTTGTTCATTCACCTACTGAAGGACATCTTGCTTGCTTCCAAGTTTTGGCAATTATGAGTAAAGTTGCTATAAACATCAGTGTGTAGGATTTTGTGTGAACATAAGTTTTCAACTTATAAATACCAAAGAGCGCAATTACTGGATCATATGGTAAGATAAGTTTAGTTTTGTAAGAAACTGTAAAATTGTCTTCCAAAGTGACTATATCATTTTACATTCCCATTAGCAATGAAAGTTCCTGTTGCCCCACATCCTTACCAGCATTTGGTGGTGTCAGTGTTCTGGCTTTTTGGCCTGTTGGTTATTTTGCATGCAATTATATTTAGTATTGTTTTTGAACTTCATTTTCTAATTTTGTTACTATTAACATAAATATTGACCAATATTCAGTGACCTTGCCAAACTCATTATTAATTCTGATAGGCACACAATCCTATCATTTGCACATATCAGGAACTCACCTGTTTTCAAATGTTTATAATAAATGTGTGAAATGAACATGGCATAAATAGCTCCTATCGATATTCATGTCTAGTGCACTTATTAATTCTGAAATAACATAAAATTTTAGTTTTGTTTTTTTCCATGACCTGTTATTAGACCAATGTGTAGTTTTAAAAAGACGGTATATATTTTTGATATTCAAAACACTGTGGTTAAATTGCCAAGCTCTAGATTAAATATAACCCAGGTCTGCTTCTTTGATCAAAATATTTACTCCCTTGAAGTCTGGTTTCTAATCTATTAAATGGTGTGTTAATATGCAATTCACAGGGTTCTTACAAGAATTATGTGAGATGATGTCTGTTGAGAACATATTGCTTATTGTATTATAAATGTGCAATAAGTGGTAACTATTTTTACATTCTTTGAACATCTATTTTCTTATTGTGAAACAATAAGATAGGGATAACACTATCTTTCCATATGATTGTTGTATCAATCAAAAGATAAAATATGTAAAGACTCTATTACTTTAATTTGTGTATGCTCTTAGATAAGCTAAACATGTGAAGAAGCAATATTTTAAGGAACCTATATATTTAGAAACTTGGTTTGAGTAATTAGTAGACTGAATAATTTTATAAAATACTCTGCATGCAGAATTTCTAAATAACACATTAAATCTTGTAAGCCTTATTTCAATATTTAATCCCCATTAATACTTCTAAAAGTGTTTTATTGCACCAAATGTTGCTCAAAGTATTTGATAGTGCCATAAATTAGTCCACGATACACTGCAGGGTTAAAATGTCTTGCTTCTATTCTACTTCAGTATACTAAATGTTAAATTAATGCTTCAAAAGGACAGTGCAAACTGAAGATGATATTTATTTTTAAACTGTGTAGAAATAAATTTCACTCCTGATTAGAAAGCATGTAACTAGAAACTGGCTTATTTCAAATATTAGTTTTTATTATAATTTTCTCCTTTACGTTCTGGGCATCTGAGAGCTACAGAAGGAAAAGGATATTTTAAATAATTTTTATCTTTATTCTATCAATTTATATGTACAGTCGTACCTACTGTATCTTTTCCCTAATTAGAGATGGCATATAGACTGGCTCATTACTTCTGCCTAATGAGCCAGGCTCCATGCCACCTCTCTAATCAGAAAAGAGATAGGTACAGAATGTTCCTATGGACTTATTATAAATCATTTTCTTTCTCTCACTTGCTCCTTTTTTTAATAAAAAAATTAAGTCACTCTCCTCCATACTTTTGTCTATATCCAAGATGGTTTCATTCAAAAGAGGTAATTGTGCAAGCAATTACTGGGCTGAATTAAAGGTGCTGTCATGCAGTGCCAAGCCGGCTGTCTCTGCTTTGGAACAGACACCACCTCAAACACAAGCACATCAAATGAAGGCCTATAGCAGATCAAGATGGATCTTTTCTGTCTTTCTCTGATTAGGTTTGACTTGGTTCTCTGTTTCTGCACCCAGAAAGTAACAACTTTCCACATGAGTGTTGGGTACTACAGAGCTTTTTCTTTGATTCTTATCTCTACCATAACACTCTAGAAAAATGTGTTGCCAGTGACACTTTCTGTTACTACAGGACTTGTCTTTGCCTTCCCTGAAAAATTAATCAGTGGGCCAAATACATGCTTTTTACTGAACCCTTATCTATCTTATTAATGGTATAATCTGATTTGATCAGACTGATTTTTATATACGTATACAAATAGAAACACCTTAGACCATCCATATCAACTAAAGTGTGTTGGTTCCTTTTCAGAACATTTTCTTTCGAGTTGTAGATTTATTTTAGTGCTTCCAGTTGGGCATATAACCTAGAGCACTTGTGTTAGCAGATATGTAGTTATGAGAAGTCACCAGTGTCATTGTGGTGATAAACTATACTAGCTCTCCAAATTTTGGATTTAAAATTACAGAACTATGTGAATCAAAACTTTTCAGAGCTATTTCTGAACTCATTTATCAACAAGATTCTGGTTGCTGATTAAAGGTGAGAATTTCTACATTATATATTCAAATGTGCATGGCACTTTCTTAGGAAGATCATTGGTCATTAAGGAATCAGTAAATATTTGTTGAGTATCTGTTAAAGTGAATATGCAGGGAAGAAAAGGATCATCCTCTAAAGCTGACACCTACTTGCCTTCCCTTCTGTATTTTCAATGTTGTGTGTCTTAACCCATGTGCTTGTACTTGATTCTAAATTTGGAATGCTACTTCTAATTTCTACCAGTTTCTAACCTCTGCTATATATACAAATTCCATTTTAGTACAGCTGAAACCATGCTCATTCTTTTTCAGAGATAAGTATTTTTGGAATTAGATAAAAAGAAAATAAACTTAAAAGTATTGAAATTCACTAAGAGAATGGAATGGAAGAAGAGTATAGGAATACAGTATATAGATATAGAGGAGTTTAAGTTAGTTTCAGAACATTGCGGACAAGATATCAAACAATATCAGACGAGTTATTTTATATCCTTAGAAAGATGTTAATGTAGCTGTCACAACCATACTCAGTAAAAACTGATGAATTAAAATTCGAATGCAAAATATGCTATCATAAGATAGTAAAGGAAAATGAAGGCAAGTGCTTCTATAATTCTAGCATATTAAGGACTTTTATGATCACAATACCATGTCCAGAGACACTAAAGGAAAATATTGAAACATCTGACTAATAAACTGAGAATTTAAAGTTCAAACAGTGCTGATCATTTTGTACTTGATAGTTTGGTAAAAACTAAAAAAGAGATTGTACCATTGTTGGAAAGATTTTGGGGTAACCTGGCAAACTATCAAAAGTAAAATGTGAAAGTTACTTAATCCAAGATATCTACTTCTAGGACATTATCTTGAGGATATAATTAGACGAAGGCTTAAATACATACTCAAAATGTAGAATTATTTAACAAATAACTGTAATCAGTTAAAAACCTTAAAAAGGAATTGATTTAATAAATTATAATTCATGCCTACTCTAGAGTAGTATACACCATCAAGAGGAATGAAATATGTCCCTTTCTATGTACATGGCAATGAGTTCATGATGTGTTATTACATGAAACAAACAAGATTGTATAGTACAACGTTCTATAAATTTAATGTATGTTATTATAAACATACATATACATATTATTTAAAGGTGTGGAAGGAAATATGCCAAAACATTCTTTAGTTTAATGTTAATCTCTATAAGTGGAATTGCAAATAATTGTCTTTTAAATTTCTATTTTTATTGATTGCAATTATTTTCAGTAAAATATTATTTTCAGTAAATTAAAAATATTTTCTAATTTTGGACAAAATAATATATGGAAGCATTTTCAGAATAGATTTGTTCTAGGAATGTAACAAGTTCAGCCAGAGGGACCTAATTTGTATAGTATAGAGAGCGGTCTTGAAAATGTTATTTAAACTCTATACTTGTCACATGGATTCAGGAAACAAGCATTCATTGAACATTTAACTCATTGTACATACAAGTTATTATTACTATAATAATTAGTGCCTGAAAAGCAAAGCATGAGATTTAGAATCAGACAGATTTGGGTTTGAATACTAGTTCTGCTTCTTAACAGCCAAGTGACTTTGGCAAAGAATTTAACTTCTCAATCCAGTTGCCTAGTATGTTTTCTCATTTATAAAATGTGTTTCATATACATACTTTTCAGGGTGATCAGAAAGCTTATAAATAATACATGTTTGATTCATGTTAGGTATTCAATACAATTTCACTGTCATAAATATTGCTAATTTAGGTATTGTTTGTGTTTATTGACTGTGATACTTAAGTGTTTAAAAATAATGCCAATGACCGTATTTAATTTTTTTGGCTGAAAATTAAAATTTACATAGTGGATATTTTAAAATACTGTGTTTTATCTATGTAAACCCCACAAAATAATTTCTCTCTCTCATTTTAAAGATCAGCCCTTTCTGGCATTCTTCACTGTTTATCCTGTTTATCCTGAGTACCACCTGTTGTTATTTCTTCTTAACCTGAAGAACTTCCTTTTTCTATGCTTGTAGGTCAGTCTGCTGAAGCAAATTCTCTCAGCTCTTGTAAAAATGTCTTTACTTTTGCAGGATATTTTTATTTGATATACAATTCTACACTGATTACTGTTTCTTCTTTTAAAACTTTATAGATTTTGTTTCATTGTTTTCTTGCCTTCATTGTTTCTGGTGAGAGATCAGCCACCATTTATATAAATGTTTTCTTGTATACTATATATTGTTTGTTTGTTTTTGAGACAGAGTCTTGCTCTGTTAACCCAGGCTGGAGTGCAGTGGTGCAATATTGGCTCACTGCAGCCTCTGCCTCCTGGGTTCAAGTGACTCTCATGCTTCGGCTTCCTGAGTAGCTGAGATTACAGGTGTTTGCCATCACATCCGGCTAATTTTTATATTTTTAGTAGAGACGATGTTTCACCATGTTGGCCAGTCTGGTCTCAAACTCCTGAGCTCAGATGATCCACCCTCCACAGCCTCCCGAAGTGCTAGGATTACAAGTGTGAGCCACCATGCCCAGCCTATATATTGTTTTCCACTTGATGCTGTTAAGATTTTCTTTTTATTTTTCATGTTACCAGTTTGACTATGATATGCCTAGGCATGATATATTTGTCCTGCTTGAGGTTTGCTCGGATTCTTGAACCTATAAATTAGTGTTTTCATTACATTTAGAAGTTCTTGATAGTTATATCTTCAAAATTTCCTCCCCCTTCCACATTTTTTTTTTTTTTGCTTCATTTTCTTTCTTCTTTCTTCTATAATAAGACTCTAGTTAGATTTATGTTACAGAACTAGATAGTGCCCCATAGATATTGGGTCCACATTTGTTTGTTCCTTTGTTTTCATTTTCCCCACTCTTTCTGTATTTGAGTTTGGATACATTCTATTTGACCTGATTTCATTGATCATTTTCTCTTTTGTGTCTAGGTTATTGCTAAGCCCAGCTAGAAAACTGTTGATTTATACATTATACTTTTCATTTCCAGTATTTTCGTTTGGTTATGTCTTGTAGATTTCATCTCTTGGCTCTAATTCACCCATCTATACACATATATTACTCACTATCACCACTAGATCTTACAGCATTTATATTAAATTGTAGGTATTTTCAAATCCCTATTTGATAATTCCAACATCTGGGCCATGCTGTATCTCCTTCTATTGACTCTTTCTTCTCTCTACAAAGGCCACATTGTGTTGATTTCTCACGTGTCTTAAATGTTTTTATTGTATAATAAATACTTTGCTTAAAAGAATGAGAGAGATGGAAGTAAATTATATTTTTTGTGCTTTTCCCTTTACAAAGAGGAGCACTGCTGGATCTATCATTTGAATGGGGGTGGGCAGTAGGAAAGAAACAATATTGAACTGATTTGAAGTTGATATGTATGTGGCCTTCATTATAGTTTTAATATTATTTAGTTCACTACTGGTTTCAGTTATCTGTGGGCAGAATTAAAAATAGTTACAGACATATGCGGGGTGGGGCCTCCATAGACTTCTAATCTGTCATTCTGTCCTCTGTATGGCTGCTTCCTTCTTAATCCTTCTGTGCCTGATTCTTCTATTTCTCTCCTCTCAGCTAAGTATGGGAGCAGCCCTGGGTCTCATCCAATGAGTTAAACGTTCAATGACTGTTTGTGTTTCCTATGAAAGACTTATTAACTATCTATAATTTAATTTGTTTTTTTGTGTGCCCTCTACATTTTGATGAGTTAAAAAATAATTCCTTTAGGACTTATGTGGCTTGTTTTGGTTGTTAGATTGACAGCAAAGTGATGGTCCCTTGCAACTTTTTACATTTAAAGCAGAAGTCGAAGTTGAACTATTATAACAACATTTAATTTATACCTCTTTTTTTTCTTTGGCGCAGTTCTATCTATACTTCATTCTACAACCATCTAGATTATTTCAGCTATGGCTGGTCTCTGACTCTCTGAACAAAAAAAGGTACATAATGCTTGGCCCAAAAGATTATTTTGGTAGAAATAATTAAAACAGGCATTAATGTTTTAATTATCTCCTCTGATTTTTCATTGAGATTTTCAGTTTTTGTGGGCCCTAATTTTATCTCTGACTTTTAACTTTTATATTCGTTCTTCAGTTTGCCTGAAATCTGTTTACTGCTAATATTTAAAGCTGATACATGTTTTTTGTTATAAATCTAGCAATTGGATCTTGTTTCACAAATGATCATGTGGCATCATTTAATCTCAGTACCCCCAGCAACTCTGTTTGTTCACTTTGTATAGCACATGCATTTCTTGTGTTTCCTTTTCTGTCAGATACATAATCATATTTATCAGTGTATACCCCTTATACTCTGAGTCTATCAATGCCTCAACCTTCCTGGGATCTTCACACGATTTAACAATTTTCTACTATCTCTCACTTTTTAATGTGGTATCTTCCCTCCTTACTCAACTTAAGTTTCATGGTCAGTTATTATAACCACTTGTTTTCATGGAACTCGACTTCCATGCCTTTCTCTTCACTTCTAGTATCATCTTGGCAATACCACAGCATAGGTTAAATATACCCAAACAGGATGACTCTTCCCACCTTAAACTCATGACCATGAACTTCCTAAGTGTATCGATGCTACCATGTAATCATTCCATATTTCCCTCATTCATTCACTTTTCCTGTCTCATGCCAACTACTTATACATTTTCCATTCTCCTTATCCTGATTGTCAGTGATATTACCTCCAACTTTACTATAAAAATTAATGAAAAGAATAAAAGAGCTTCTATAGATTTCCACTGCTATATTTATCCACCACTGGCATACAATCTATTGATAGATCCAAGGATATTCTTGTCATATTTCCCCCAATTTACTCCTGTATTGTAAAATTTTGTTGTATTAATGGAACATTTTCAAGGGAATAAAGACATGTTGTTATTTTTCAATTAAAAAATTATTCTTGACCCTCCTCTACTTCTTCCACTAGCCATTGTTTTATTTATTTGCTCCACCTTTTAGCAAAACTTCACCAAAGTATATTCAACCATAGGAGCCGTTAATTCCTCTTTTCAAATTCCACCATGTACATTCAGACTTTAGCCCACCACGGCACTTAAGCTACACTTGTCAAATCTCTACTGACCTTCACATTATAAATCTAATAATTTCAAGTCTTTATCTTTTTGACCTATCAACATCATGTAAGGGAGTTGATCACTCCTTCCTCCTTGGTATATGTTCCTCACTTGGCATCTAACACTCCATCATCTCTCTGAGTTTCTGGTTGCTGCATCTCAGTTCGATCTAAGGGTTCCTCTTCATCTGACATCCTAGTGTTGGTACCCCAGGCCTTAAGACTTAGCTCTGTTCCCATGTCTATAGACACTTATTCCCTTGAAAATCACCTCCAGTCTTATAGCTTTTAATGTCATCTAAGTGACTTGACCTCCAAATATAAATCTACCCCTCAGGCCTCTTTCCTAAACTCCAGACTCCTCCGTTGCATGCATCAAACTACCCAAAGTCTCCATTTGAATATTTAATTTACATTTCAAAATTAAACCTACTTTTTTCAAGATGAAACTGATTTTCTTAAGACCTCTCATTTTGATCCATACACTACTTCTTCCGTGGTCTTACTCATCTCAAGTGAAGGCAATTTTATCTTTCCACTAAGACAGAGAAAAATATTTGCAGTCATTCTTGTCAATTCTCTTTATCTCATATTCAACATTTTTTGTTTTGCAAAATCTTGTTTGTGTTACCATCAAAATATATCCAGATTTTGAATCCTTCTTAGCACTTCCACTAGAATCATCCCTGTCCAAGTCATGGTTGCTGCTTTGCCGACATTGCTGCTTTGCTGACATTACTGCCTCGTCCTTTAACTACTTCCATCTTGGTACTCCACTTTATTCTCAACATAGCAGAGTTGTTCTGTTAAATATCAGGCAAGCATCTTTACTTTTCTGCTCAAAATGCTCTGTTGTGTCCCCATTTTACCAGAGTGAAAACCACCATTCTTACTATGACCTGTAAGACCTAATGAAGCTGACTGCAGTTACTTCTCTGGCTCTATTTCTTATGTTTGTTTATTTTGTTCTTTTTGTTTTACACAAATTGGCCTTCTTGCTGACTTTTGACTATGTGAGATGCACTTTTGTCATAGGGCCTTGATACCATTGGCTATTCTTTCCCTTACCCGATTAGGTCTGCACAATACCACTTCCTTAAAGACATCTTCCTTATCACCCTATTGACATCAGCAAACACCAACTCCCCACTTCGGGTCTCATTATATTGTTCTGTTCTTTTCCATAGCACTTACCATCTTTAATGTATTATAGGATTTGCTTATTTTTGTTGAATAAATCTGTTTTCCCCTCTAGAATATAAAAGAGCAAGATTTTTTATAATTTGCATTGCTCACTGATATATCCCAGGAGCCAGAAGATTGCCTATCACCTGGTAGCTTCTCAATACATATTTGCCAAGTAAATGAATGGATGGGCAGCTTCCGTGCAGTATTAAGCCTGTGGATGTGCAGAATGCAAGAGTTGAGGCTTGGGAGCCTCTGCCTAGATTTCAGAGGATGTACAGAAATGCCTGGGTGTCCAGACAGTAGCCTGCTGCAGGGGCAGAGCCTTCATGGTCCTAGAATCTCTGTTAGGGCAGTGCCAAGGGGAAATGTGGTGGTGGAGTCCCCACAGAGTTCCCTCTGGGGGATTGCCTTGTAGAATTTTGTGAAAAGGTCCACCATACTCCAGAACCCAGAATGATAGAGCCATTGGCAGCTTTTACCCTCAAGGTAAAACTGCAGGCACTCAGTGCCAGCCTGTAAGAGCAGCCTCTAGAGCTGAGCCCTGCAAAGCCATAGGGGCAGAGCTGCCCAAGGCCTTGGGAGTTCGCTGCTCCCACCAATGTGCCCTGGATGTGAGACATGAAGTCAAAGGAAATTATTTTGGAGTCATTACAATTTCATGACTGCCCCTTTGGATTTCAGACTTGCATGAGGGCTGTAGCCTCTTTCTTTTGGCTGATTTATCCCCTTTGGAATGGAAATATTTATCCAATGCTTCTACCTGAATTATACTTTGGAAGGAAACAACTTGGTTTTCATTTTACAGGCTCACAGGTAGAAGGGAATTGCCTTATCTCAGATGAGACTTTGGACTTTTGTGATAATGCTGGAATGATTTAACACTTTGGGATACTGTTAGGAAGGGAATTGTATTGTGCAACATGCAAAGTACATGAGATTTGGAAGGGGTCAGAGGCAGAATGACATGGTTTGGATCTGTGTCCCCATGCATGTTCAATTGTAATCCCCAGTGGTGGAGGTGGTGCCTGGTGGGAGATGATTGAATCCTGGAGGTGGATTTCTCATGAATGGTTTAGTGCTGTCCCCTTGGCTGTCCTCATGATAGTGAATGAGTTCTCACAATAACTTGTTATGTAAAAGTGTGTGGTACCTCTTCCCACATTGCTGCTGCCTTCCACACTGGATGTACCTGCTTCTCCTTCATCTCTGCCATAATTGTGAGCTTGCTGAGGCCTCTCCAGAAGCTAAGCAGATGTTGGCACCATTCTTCCTGTAAAACCTGCAGAACCATGAGTCAACTAAACCTCTTTTCTTTATAAATTACCCAGTCTCAGGTATTTCTTTATAGCAACTCAAGAATAGACTAATACATTATCCTTTGCAACTGATGTCTAAAAATCTTTTTTAAAAAAAAATAAAAGCAAGTTTATTAAGATAGTAAAGAATAAAGAATGGGTACTTCATAGGCAGAGAAGCCCTGAGGGCTGCTGATTGACCATTATTATGGTTGTTTCTTGATTATATGTTAAACAAGAGGTGGATTATTTATGACTTTTCCCCAAAAGGGGTGGGCAATTCCCAGAATTGAGAGTTCACCCCCTTTTAGACCACATAGGGTAACTTCCTGATGTTGCCATGGAATTTATAAACTGTCATGGTACTGATAGGAATATAGCAGTGAGGACAACCAGAGGTCACTCTTACTGACATCTTGGTTTTGGTGGATTTTAGCTGGCTTCTTTACTGCAATCTGTTTTATCAGCAAGGTCTTTATGACCTATGTCTTGTGCCAACCTCCTATCTCATCCTGCAAATTAGAATTCCTTAACCTCTTGAGAATGCAGCCCAGTAGGCCTCAGCATTTTTTTTTTTTTTTTTTTTTTTTTTTTTTTTT
>NW_016107726.1:1828890-1837864 GCF_001604975.1 Cebus imitator | reverse complement strand
CTTTGACATCTCCCCCTGCCTTTTACAAGAAAGCTCTTAATCTTAAGGGTTGTAGAGGGATGACGATCCATCTTCTCCAACTACTTCTCGCTAAATAGGGGTAATGATATTTCAGCTTAACAATTAGGGTCTCTTGTCTTTGGAGTAGAGAGAAACTCAACCAGAAAGCACTGGTATGTCAGGGTCCATTTGGAACACGAGTTCTGACAAAAGATAGTATCTGGAAGATTAATAAGTATTTAAGAAAACATTTAGTAAGCCTATCCTACACAAAGAGTACAACAGTAATATATTCCACAACAGTAAAGCAAAATAAGTAAAATTATCACAAATAAACTAAATTAGAAGGCTTTCCATGAACTGGACAACTGTTGAAACCAAGCTGATATGGGGTTGCTAGTCGATTCAATACAGGTTTTTACATTGCCCATTCATTTTGTTTCTTTTGAATAGTAGTTGGAGATCACTGGTTGGTTCACAGAAATAAGCAGAATCTGTCTAAACTGTAGAAAAAAAATTAAAACAACTAATGAGACTAGAATCTAATAACAAGTGTACCATAGTTTTTGAAACATTCTTTTCTCTTTCCAGTCTCCCATTTTTACTAGAGACAAATTATAACTGATTTGTGTGCAAAAGTGAGCTTTAGTCTTACATTTTGCCTGGTTACTTGTATAAAATGCAGCAAGAATAATTATTTTTCACATAGGATTTTAAAATTGGCTTTGTTGGAACTTTGCTCCATAAAAAGGAATCTCAGATAAGACCTTTTTAAAGCTTAGCGCAGCCATGGGTTTGTACCATCAAATGCCTATGAGTTGGGTAAATTCCTTTACTCTTGAGGTCCAAAGATAACTTGGAGCTCCTGGGTCTGTCAGAAAGTGACATTCTTTACTTATCATAGGTCAGTCATGAAGGGATCTTTTCTAGTAGTCTCATTGGCTCTCAAACATCCTCCTTTTGAAAGGAGAAATACCCCCATGTCCCACAGATCATGTACATGACTGATTCTGTCACCCACAGCCATCAGCAAAGAGCACAAGGCAGATTATGCCAAAGAGAATAGCAGTTAACATCTCATAGTGCCAAACCCATTTTTAGCTGAGAAGGACTTTACTGAGAGGAGCCTGAAACCCCCTAAACCTTCGGAAGGACCGTAGGCCTCCTAAGTTGGATGTCAAGTGTCCTTGCCTTTTATTCAGAGGGTCCTTTAACCCCTCTGTCTAAAGAAAGACTCTATCTCCCCTAAATTAGGCCATTCCCATCCTCTACCAAAGCAAATGCACCCCACTTACCCAAAGTCAGCCAGTCAGTGCTGAGGTCTATTTCCTTTGGGTCAGAGGAGTCTCCTCAGTGTTGTACCTTCCAGGGTTCACCAGAAAGATGTTACCGGAAAGACATCCAGATCCAGACCCCAAGAGATGCATAAACAAAGCAACTTTTCCTTTTGAACTTGTCATGAATTCCATCTTGTAAAGCGTATTAAGTGTTGCTTTAAACTGAACCTTGAGCAAATTAGGTGGTTTGTGTGATCATACATCTATGTGGGTGGCTTCTAGTTTGCCATTTCAGGGGACAAGTATTAATAGTTCAGTGTATGATGTTGATTTGATTTGAGCATGTGTACAGTTTGGATAATCTTAAATTTTGACAGACACTGGCTGTGGAGACTCTTTTTGTTACTGAATCCTTTTGTTTTAAAGCTGTTGCCATTTGTATTTCTCTTGTCCTTTATATTTTTTTTTGTCTGTTCCTTTAAGCTTTTATTGGAAATGTGAATAAGTAAAGAATTACTTATGTTAGTTGCCAAGCAATGCATATTTCATAGCTTTACATCTGTAATCAGCAATAAAAATCCTAAAATATGTATTTAAGAACATCTTTAAAAAATTCTTTCTCATTCAGGAATGAATTCAAGGTGAATCCATAAAGTGAAAGTAAGTTTATTAAGAAAGTAAAAGAGTAAAGAATGGTTCCTCCAAAAGCAGAGCAGCCCCCAAGATGTCTAAAGATCTTAACAACAAAAAAATAAAAGCAGAGAAAATATATGGTATTTTTTTTTTAGCATAAACCCTTTACTGTAATGAGCATTAAAAAATAAATAGAGGGGATCCAAGATGGCTGAATAGGAACAGCTCTGGAGTGCAGTTCCCAGCGAGAACGCAGAGGGTGAGTGATCACCACATTTCCAAACGGATTTTTACTGCCCACAGACCAGGAGATTCCCAGGCCGAAAAGCACCACGAGTCTGCAGCATGGCTGTTTCAGCCTGCCCAGCAGGTCTTTGCACAAAAACTCACAAAAATCTGGGTGCAGTTTCAAATAGTGCCTCAAAGGTCTGGGAGGTTCATCAGGGATATTGGCCTGAAATTTTCTTTTCTGTCGTGTCTGACAGGTTTTGCTATCAGAATGATGCTGGCCTCATAAAATTAGTTAAGGAGCAGTTCCTACTTTTCAATTGTTTGGAATAGTTTCAGAAGGAAAGGTACCAGCTCCTCTTTGTACCTTGGGTAGAATTCAGCTGTGAATCTGTCTAGTCCTGTGCTGTTTTTATTGTTTGTTCGTTTTTAGTTGGTAGGCCATTATTGCCTCAATTTCAGAATTTGTTATTGGTCTATTCATGAATTTGACCTCTTCCTGGTTTAGTCTTGGGAGTGTTTATGTGTCCAGTAATTTATCCATTTCTTTTAGATTTTCAAGGTTATTTGCGTAGAGATATTTATACTAGTCTCTGATGGTAGTTTGTATTTCTGTGGGGTCAGTGATGTTATCTCCTTTATCCGTTTTTATTGTGTCTATTTAATTCTTTTCTTCTTTATTAGTCTAGCAGTCTAGCAGTTTTTTCAAAAAATCATCTCCTTGATTCATTGATTTTTTTTGAAGGGTTTTTCGTGTCTCTCCTTCAGTTCTGCTTTGATCTTAGTTATTTCTTGTCTTTTGCTAGATTTTTTGTTTGCTCTTGCTTCTGTAGTTCTTTTAATTGTGATGTTAGGGTGTAAATCTGAAATTTTTCTAGCTTTCTTATGTGGGCATTTAGTGCTATAAATATCCCTTAACACTGCGTTAGCTGTGACTCAGAAATTTTAGTATGTTGTCTCTTTGTTCTCATTGGTTTCAAAGAACTTCTTGATTTCCGCCTGAATTTCATTATTTACCCAGGAGTCATTCAGAAGCAGATTGTTCAATTTTCTTGTAGTTGTGTGGTTTTGAGCAAGTTTTTAAATCCTGAATTCTAATTTGATTGCCCTGTGGTCTGAGAGGCAGTTATGATTTCAGTTCTTTTGCATTTGCTGAGGAGTGTTTTAATAATAACTTTTTAAAATATCAGTTATTTTTCCAAGTAATAGACATTTATAGCTTTCAATTTTTAAAATCTGTTTAAACAATTTTTTAAAAATTTATCAATAGCCTCCTTCCATATTCAGCATTTATATTTATCATTGTCATGTGTGTTTTTATATTTTACTGTGAGATTGAAACATATACAATTGCCAATCTTACAGATTAAAAATGGTCAAACATTAGCTATTTCAAATAGTTTAATTCAGTATGTAAGTATCCCAAAATAATATGATATGCTATTATCTTTATGTTGTTAATGTTTATGCAAGTCCTCATATATATATAAAATATATAGCATATCTTCAAGTTGCCTTTTTCATAAATGTTTTTGAGAATTACCCATTTTGACATTTTGTTCATTTTAGCTTCTTTTTAGTATTCTACTTTATAAAAAAGTGTGGCTTATGTATTTGTTTCCATGTGGAGAGTTAGCTTTTCTCTTTATATAATTTAGAGAAGATCACAATTAACATTTTTTATGTCTTCTTGTATGCATCTGTGAGAATTTTCATAGAGAAAGCACTATGAATGGTATCACAGGCTTCTTAAGTATTCTTATCTTCTACTTGGATTTGCCAAACTGTTACCTGAAGTGGTTGAACCAATTTGCATTCCGACAGCAACAGGTAAAAGACCCATTTGCCTGTGTTATCAACATGTTTTGTTTTCCAACATTTTTGCCTAAATCATGAGTATAGAATATTCCCTTATTTAATTTTAATTTCTTTAATAACTATTAAAATACTGAAACATGTTTATTTGACATTTGAGTTTTCTCCTCTGTGAATTGTGTGTTCTGGTATATCTTTTGTTAAATTTTCCATTCCATTATCTTTTCCTTGTCAGTAAAATGTATAATCTGCATTTTAAACGTTTTAATTATATTGATCACAAAAATATTTCCTTCAGTGGTTTGACTTTTTAAATTTTCTATGTTTTTGGTCTGTCACACAGGAGTTTTAAATCTTAACATTGGCAAATATATCAGTTACTTTTTTATAGTTCAGATGGTTTTATATCTTAAGAAATCCTTTTTTATCCTGATACAATATATATAGCCTACTATTTTTCCTGAAATTAATTTTTGTGTAATGTATGAGGTAAAGATTTAATTTTAACTTTATTGGCACATTCTTGTCCCACTGATTTTTATTGAACAGACATTATTTCCTCACTGATTTTTAAAGCCACCTCTATTGTATCTCCAGGTCTAATTTGATGATAGTGTGTTTAACATCTTGTTTCAGAGGTCAATTAGATTAACTTCTTGCCAAAAGCTATAGCGTTTGATTAACTTTTGATATCTTGCAGTGGATTCCTTCTTACTAGCCTTCTTCAGCTGTTCTTAGGTCTTATCTCCTCCAATTGAATTTTAGGATTAGTTTATATACAAATATTTATTGGATTTTTAATTGGAATTGAATTAAATTTATACAACAGCTTAGGGAGAATTTATATTGTTATGCTGATTTTTTTCATCCATGATCATAGTATATCATTCTATTTATTTAGATCTTCTTTTATGTGTTTTAATACATTTTGGCAAACAAAATATTTATACCTTATAATAAAATGGATAAATACAATATTTATTCCTAGGTATCTAAAGGTTTTGGTGCCATTGTAAATAGTATCTTTTATTAAATTGCATTTTATATTTATTACTGATATAAAGAAATATTATAAAGATATATCATTCTTATTTTCAACAGCACTTTGGAACATGTTATTCTAATATTTGATTGTAGACTTATTTGAATTTTCTAGGTAGAAAACCTTGTAATTTGAAAATAATATATTTAGGTCATTCTAATTCTTACACTTACTTCTTTTCTTTGTCTGATTGTGGGGTCTAGACATTCCTTTAACAATGCTGGAAAAAAGCAGTGAGGGCAGGCATCTTCAACTTGTCATTACTTTAATAGAAATGGCTTTACATATTTTCCTTTAAATAAGATGTTTGCCATATCACTTTAAAAATTTCCCACCTATTCCTAGTTGTTTAGGATTTTCTATTTGTATATAATGGATTTTTCAAAAAGTGGCAGATTTAATTTGTTAAAATATAATTTTTGTGCCTATGATATCAAGTGAGATTGGTCCTATGGTTTTCCTTTCTCCCCTATCCTTGAGAACATGTTTTGGCTCTCCCATTTATGACCTGTTTTACCTTGGGCCAATTTCTTAATATCTATATGCTTTGATTTCCTCATCTTTAAAATTAGGATCAAAAGAATATCTTGCCATAGTGTTTTTAGGAGGATTAAATAAAATAATATACATACAGCACTTGGAACAGGGCCTGCTACTCAGTATGCAATAGTTATTAGCTGTTGTCATCATTATTATCAAGATATTCTAAAACACAAGAGTGAAGAGTACTTTGATGTATGTCCTAAGATCTGTCTCTGATTGCTATTTCTGGGCATTTCTTTGTTCTAATATTTCTGGTAGCTCTTACTTGCGACCATGAATTGTAGACATTTGATGCCCACAGACTGTTCAGCTCTTTCAACTTCTTCCTTGTTCCTAAGGAATTCTAAATCAATTCATGAGGGGCTTTCCTAAAGAAATTTGTCAAAGTTATCCAATCCAATGCCACAATTATATTTCTTCTTGTATGATTGTGGTTTTGTTGCTGTGTCAAAGAAATTTTTGCTCAAGTGAAGGTTACAAAGATTTTTCCTGTAATTTGTTCTAGATACATTATAATTTCAGGTTAGTTCTATCATCCTTATTGAGTTAAACTTTTACATAAGGTACATGATATAGGTTAAGGTACTTTAAAAAAAAAATAAGATATCCAATAGTCCAGGACCATTCTTGGAAAGAACAGTATTCTTCTTACATTTAATTTTCTTTGCTACTTTGTTAAAATACAATGGACTGTATATGATTTTATTAAATTTTTCATTGCCGCTGTGATAGATATGCAACTGATTTTCATGTATTGATATTGCACCTTGCAACTTTGCTGAACTCATTTGTAATTCCTATAGATGTCTTTGATGGTTGTGGCATTAAGGTAATACTGGTTTCATAGAATACTTTGGAGAGTGTTTATTCCTCTTATATTTTTTGAAGGGCTTATGAAGTAATGGTGCTATTTCTTCTTGAAATGTTTTGTAGAATTTGCCAATGAAGGCATCTGGTCCTAAGCTTTTCTTTGTGGAAAATTTTTAAAACTTACTAATTTGATCTCTGTACTTGGTATAGATCTACTCAGATTGCTAATTTCTTCTTGAGTCAGTCTATAGTTTTTGTGTTTCTTGGAATTTATCTATTTTTTTAGGTTGTCTAATTTTTAACATGCAGTTTTTCATAGGATTCCTTATAATCCTCTTTGTGTCTGTAAAGTCAGTTGTAATTTCCCTTGTTTTATTCCTTAATAATTTGAGTCTTCTCTTTTCTTGGCTAGTCTAGTTGAATGTTAACTTTGTTCATAATTTCAAAGAATCAGCTTTTGTTGGTTTTCTTGTTATTATTCTATTCTTTATTTTATTTTTCTACACCAGTTTCTTTTCTTCTGCTAGCTTTGAGTTTGTTTTTCTTTTTCTGATTTCTTAAGGTAGAAGGTTAGGTTATTGATTTAATAAATTTCTTTTAAAATATAAGTGTTTACAACTCTAAATATTTCTTACTTAAATCACATAAAGTGTGATATATTGAATGCTTACTTCCATTAATTTCAAAGGATTTTGAAATCTTTTTGTGAATTCTTTTTTGACCATTAGTTATTAGGAATGGATTAATTTTCACACATTTGTTAATTTTACAGATTTCCTTCTGTTATTGATTTCTAATTTATTATACTGTGATCTAAGAACATACTTTGCATTTACCTCATTTATTTTTAATTTATTGAGACTTGTTTTATGGCCTAACATATAATCTATCCTGGAGAATGTACCATATGCACTTGAGAAGAGTTTGTATTCTGTTATGGTTGGGTAGAATGTTCTGTGGATGTCTGTTAAGTCCAATTGGTTTGCAAAGTCATTCAGGTTTTCCACTTCTGTTTATCCTCTGCCTAATTGCTCTCTCTGCAATTGAAAGTAGGACACTGAGGTCTCAACTATTGTCAAATTGTCAATATTTCTCTTTAAATTTGTCATTTTTACTGTGGTTAGACACATATCTGATTATAATTGTTTTATCTTCCTGATGGATTGATGTCTTAAAATATCCTTGTCTCTACTAACAATTTTGTCTAAAGTCTGTTTTGTCTGATGTTAGCATAGGTGCTCAAGCTCTTTTTGGGTTATTGTTTGGGGGGTGTATTTCTTTTCATTCTTTAACATTCAATCTATTTGTTTCCTTGAATGTAGAGTTTGTCTCTTGCAGAACAGCTGTTAAGGGGTCATGTTTATTTGTTTTTTCATTCTGTAAATATCTACTTTTTGACTGAAGTGCTTAAGCCACTTACATTTAATGTAGTGACCAATAAGGTAGTTACAATATCACTTTGCTTTTTTTAAAAATATGATTTATGTTTTCTAGGTTTTACTTTTCTTCTGTGACAGTGTTCTTTTGTGTTAAAAAGTTATTTTCTAGTGTATAACTTTAATATCCTTGTCATTTATTCTGTGTTTATTGCCCAGAATGTTATGATTAACATCTTAATTGATAAAAATCTAATTCAAATTAATACCAACTTAATTTTAAGAGTACACAAAACTTTGCATCTATATAGTTTATGTTCCATCTGCTTTCTTTTGTGCTGTTACTATGTATAAATAGAGATTTTTACATTGGGTGCCCATCTACACAGATATATAATTATTGCTTTATAAAGTTATTTTTTTTAAAACAGATGTGAGAGAGAAAAAGAACTAAAAGTAAAAATACATTTATACTTTTTTTTATATTTACCTATTTAATTACCTCTACAGATACTTTTATTTCTTCATGCAGATTAGATTACTCTAATATCCTATCATATCAGCCACAAGGACTTCTTTTCGTATTTCTTGTAGAGCAAGTCTGATAGTGAATATTTCCTTATCTGCGAATATCAATTTATCCTGCATTTTTGAAGGACAGTTTTGTTGGAAAAAATAGTTTTTGGTTTACAGTTTTTTTTGTTGTTGTTGTTTTGCACTTTAAGTATGTCATTCCACAGCCTTTTGGACTCCATGGTTTCTTCACAAGAAATCTGTTGTTAATCTTATTGAAGATCCCATGTAGGCTATGGCCTTTTCTCCCTTCCTGCTTTCAAGATGTTTTTTGTCCTTGTCTTTCAACAGTTTGATTTTTAATGTGCCTAGGGTGTGGATCTCTTTGAATGTATCCCACTTGCAGTTCATTGAGCTTCTTGGATATGTAGATGAATAGTTTTCATCCAATTTGGGAAGTTTTTAGTAATTATTTCTCTAAATATTCTTTCTGTCCTTTTACCTCTTCTCTGAAACTCCCATTATGCATATGTTGGTACTCTTGATGGTGTCTCACAGCTCCCTGAGGCTCTGTTAATTTCCCAAAATGCTTTCTCTTTCTATTCCTCACACCAAGTAATCTCAGTTGACCTGTATTCAAGTTCACTAATTCTTTCTTCTGACCATTTAGATCTGCTAGTGAGTGAGGTCCTCTAGTGAATTTTTAATTTAAAAGCCTTAAGTATTTTTTTTCTGTT
>NW_016107726.1:1793012-1828865 GCF_001604975.1 Cebus imitator | reverse complement strand
TTTTTTGTAGGAAATGAGGTCTCACTGTTTCTTGAGCTGATCTCAAACTGCTGTGCTCAAGTGATCTCACCTCAGCCTGCCAAAGTGCTAGGTTTACAGGCATGAGGACGATGCCTGGCTAAAAATTTTCTATTTTTTTCTCATATTTTCTGTTTACTGGGGCATCATTGTCATACTTTCCTTTAGTTCTTTAGACACGTTTTTTCTTTTAGTTCTTTGAACAGATTTAAAATAGTTGATTGAAAGTCTTTGTATAGTAAGTTTAATGTATGTGACCCATTTCTCTTGCCCATTTTTTCTCCCCTGTATGTTGTTTGTTTGTAGAAGTTTCTTGCATATGTCATATTCTTTGTTAAAAACAAGACATTTTAAATACATAATGTTGCAAATCTGGAAATCAGATTCTTTCCCTTTCTGAAATTGTTTCATTGCTGCTACTTGTCACTGTTGCTACTGTTTGCTTGTTTGGCGGCTGTCCTGAATGAACCCTGTGAAGTTTGTTTCTTTTTCATATGTGGTAAATGAAGTCATTGTTGGCTTAGCTTAGTACTCAGCCAGTAATTTAACAGAGAATTTCTTAAATGCCTAGAACCAATACATTTTCCAGTCTCTGGTAAGTGACCTGTACACATGTTGCAGAATGCCATCAACACTGAGGCAGTTTAGCACTCCGCTTTAGTTACTACTTCGTGCTTATGGCTTACGCAGAGCTTCAAGGTCAAGCAGAGGTAAGAACTTAGGTATTTCTCACGTCTTTCTTTTTAGCATGCACATATTCCTGACCATTTTACTTAGCCCTCTGCATGTTCATAATCTTGTAGATTATCAGGCGTGTTTTAAAGATTAGCAAAGCCTCTATGGACATAGTGTTCCCCATCTTCTCCTTTTAAGTGTTTTGGTTTGTTTGTTGATTCTTCCAACTATTGTTGCTGCCTGGGCCAACAGCAGTGTTAAGCATTTGCCACTAAATTTTTTTTTTTAAACAAATAGTTGTTTTAAACAAGCAGAGTAAATGCTGTTTCCATGGATGAACTCTAAGTCAATTCAAGTCTTACTATTGGGGCTTTCCATGATACTTTCAGGCAGATCAAATAATAACAGTCATCTGAGGACAGAGCATTGAAAGAGCTCCATTCCCATTCTGATCCTTTTAGTGGCTACTAGGCTGCTGGTTTTCATGCTGATTGCAAACTGCTCCTTTTCAAAGCTCCCAGTGAGTGGCAGAAAGGAGGATGGAAATAGGAAAGCTAAGATGTCATAGAATATGTTGTCCTTACCAATATTCAGCCATTTAAACAATAAATCCATCATATAAACAAAACCAATAACAAAAATCACATGATTATCTCAATAGATGCAGAAAAGGCCTTTGACAAAATTCAACATTCCTTCTTGTTAAAAACTCTCAATAAACTAGGTATTGATGAAATGTACCTCAAAATAATAAGAGCTATTTGTGTCAAACCCACAGCCAATATCATACTGAATGGGCAAAAGCTAAAAGCATTCCCTTTGAAAACCAGCACAAGACAAGGCTGCCCTTCTACCACTCCTGTTCAACATAGTATTGGAAGTTCTGGCCAGGACAATCAGGCAAAAGAAGGAAATAAAGCATATTGAAATAGGTAAAAAGTGAGTCAAATTGTCTGTTTGCAGATGACATGATTGTATTTTTAGAAAACCCCATCATCTAAGCCCAAAATCTCATTATGCTGATAAGCAAATTCATCAAAGTCTTAGGATACAAAATCAATATGCAAAAATCATAAGCATTCATATACACCAATAATAGACAAACAGAGAGCCAAATCATGAGTGAACTCACATTCACAATTGCTACAAAGGGAACAAAGTACCTAGGAATACAACTTACAAGGGATGTGAAGGACATCTTCAAGGAGAACTACAAACCACTGCTCAAGGAAATAAGAGAGGATACAAACAAATGGAAAACATTGCATGCTTATGGATAGGAAGAATCAATATCATGAAAATGGCAACACTGACCAAAGTAATTTATAGATTCAATGCTATACCCATCAAGCTACCATTGACTTTCTTTACAAAATTAGAAAAAAAATCTACTTTACATTTCATATAGAACCAAAAAAAAGCCCATGTAGCCAAGCCAAGGCAATCCCAAGCAAAAGAATGTAGCTGGAGGTATCACACTACCTGTTAAACTATACTACAAGGCCACAGTAACTAAAGCAGCATGGAACTGGTACCAAAACAGAGATACAGACCAATGGAACAGAACAGAGGCCTCAGAAATAATGCCATACATCTATAACCATCTGATCTTTGACAAACCTGACAAAAGCAATGGGGAAAGGATTTCCTATTTAATAAATGGTACTGGGAAAACTGGCTAGCCATATGCAGAAAACTGAAACTGGACCCCTTCCTTCCACCTTCTACAAAAATTAACTCAAGATGGATTAAAGACTTAAACATAAGACCTAAAACTATAAAAACCCTAGAGGAAAACCTAGGCAATACTATTCCGGACTTAGGCATGGTCAAAGACCTCATGACTAAAACATTGAAAGCACTGGAAACAAAAACCAAATTTGACAAATGGGATCTAATTAAAGAGCTTTTCTGCACAACTAAACAAACTATCATCAGAGTGAACAGGCAACCTACAGAATGGGAGAAAATTTTAGCAATCTATCTATCTGACAAAGGGCTAATATCCAGAATCTACAAAGTACTTCAACAAATTTACAAGAAAAAACTAAACCCCATTAAAAAGTGGGTGAAGGATATTAACACACACTTCTCAAAAGCATATATTTATGTGGCCAGCAAACATATGGAAAAAATGCTTATCATCCCTGGTCATTACAAAAATGCAAATCAAAACCACAATGAGATAGTATCTCATGTCAGAATTATAATCATTGAAAAGTCAGGAAACCCCAGATGCTGAAGAGGATGTGGAGAAATAGGAATGCTTTTACACTGTTGGTGGGAGTGTAAATTAGTTCAACCATTGTGAAAGTCAGTGTGGAGATTCCCAAGGATCTAGAACCAAAAATACCATATGACCCAGCAATCCCATTTCTGGGTATATACCCAAAGAATTATAAATCAATCTATAAAGATACATGCACACATATGTTTATTGCAGCACTGTTTATGATAGTAAAGACTTGCAACCATCCTAAATGCCCATTGATAATAGAATGGATAAAGAT
The DNA here is from genome assembly GCF_001604975.1 of Cebus imitator. Classification (NCBI taxonomy): domain Eukaryota; kingdom Metazoa; phylum Chordata; class Mammalia; order Primates; family Cebidae; genus Cebus; species Cebus imitator. The sequence continues at coordinate 1,825,662 of NW_016107726.1, read as the reverse complement.
AATACGGCACATATATACCATGGAATATTCAGCCATAAAAAAGGATGAGTTCATGTCCTTTGAAGGAACATGGATGAAATTGGAAACCATCATTCTCAGCAAACTAACACACAAGAACAGAAAACCAAATACTACATGTTCTCACTCATAAGTGGAAGTTGAACAATGAGAACACATTGGCACCGGGAAGGGAACCTCATACACAAGGGTCTGTTTCAGGGTGGGGGTTAGGAGAGGGATAACATTAGGAAAAACAGCTAAAGTAGATGAGGGGTTGATGGGTGCAGCAAACCACCATGGCACGTGTATACTTATGTAACAAACCTGCATGTTTTGCACATGTATCCTAGAACTTAAAGTCTAACAAAAACAAACACTCTCCACATTGTTCCGTGTCTTTGGTTTATTTCCAGAGTTCTCAATGAGTTGATTTCATACTCTTTGCCAGTGCTCCCATTGCTTTTATGGCAGGCAGAATCTTCCATTGTTTTAACTCTGCCATTGCTGATGTCCTTTTATTTGTTTCACCAGTGTCTTGTGGTTTTTAACTATATACATTGCCACACTTTAGATTAGATTAGTTAGATTTATAACTAATATTTCACATTTTCAGTGCTAATAAAGATAGTATTTAAAAGTTTTGATTTCCATTGGTTAATCACGAGTATGCAGAAATTGAATTATTACACATTTAACGTCTATCAAACAAAATTAACCAATTCACCTGTTATTTTTAATAGCTTTTATGTACATTCATGGAAATTTTCTGAGTAGACAATTATGCTATCTGCAAATAGAAAATTTATTTCCTTCTGTTGTAGTGACATTTGTTTATTTAGTCTTATTGCCTATTTTTACCCTGATTTATATGTTAGATTACTTAGTCACAGTTTTCCCATTTAACTAATTTTGTTGTGCCACCCAGTTGTAATGCAGAACGACTTCTTTCATCAACTGTCTATTTTCTGACTAAACAGTTATGAGGTCTTTCCTGTATGAGTCATGTCTATTTCCTTATCAATTTATATAATTTAGACATATCTTTGCCGTATGAATATTTTTCAAAGAATTTTTTATGGAATGTTTATTCCAATGAATATCTGTTGTTAAAAATTGGCAACTAGCAAAGGAATAAATAACATTTCTATGGCTGTCCTTGAAATATTTAATAGCGTTCTTACTTCAAATTATAACTCTCTTGTTTGGGATGGATGATTCACATTAACTCTAGGTCTTTAGAAAACTTTCTCTAACACTTTTTTAAGAATTCCTTCAAACATGAATCCTTTAGCGGTGGATATGATTGCAAACTCCAAAATTTAAAACTAAAATGGTTTTTAAAGGTTATAAAACCCAGCCCCTTTATTTTATAGATAATAAAATAGATTTCATTATCCCTCTGCAGCAGAGCTTCCCTTTAGCTATTATTAAAATATAGGGAGTGAATTCTAATTTATCAGCATTGAAAGGTACACCTCCACTTCTAACACCCTGGTCTGACTGCCATCATTTTTCACCCATATGACTATAATATCCTCCTAACTGGCCTCTTGGCTTCTGCTCTTGTCTTCCTATATTCTAGTCTCAGAATTTTTGAATAATTCTGAGATCACATCACTCCTCTTCTCAAAACCCTCCAATGGCTTCCCATTTTATTTAGACTAGAAACCAAATTTCTTAGAATAGGCTATAAGACTTTGCATATAAAACAATTTGCACCTCCATTCTCCCCTCTCCCCCAGCCAGCTACTTCTCTGACCTAATCTTCTAATAACCTCCCCTATTTTATTCTGCTCTAAGATGCTAGCTCCTTGCACCTCCTCTAACATGCCAAGCATACTGATTTAGAGGTCTATATGCTTATTAATGCCTGCCTGGAACATTTTGCCCCTAGATATATGTATGACTCATTCTCATTTCCCTGTCCATGCCACATTCTCAGTGAGGCCTCTCTTGAACATAACATGCCGACTAAAATCCAGCCATGCTGTCCAGCCTGCTCTAATTCTTCTGTTTTTCATAAAATGTATTACATGCTAATATATTCTATAAATTACTCATTCATTATGTTTATCTACCTGAATGCAAGCTTCATAAAAGCAAGGGTATTTTGTTGTTGTTGTTGTTGTTAACTGATTGTACCTTTGGCACTCGTGAAAGTGCCTGGCACACAATAGGCTTCCAATAAATATTTGTGAATGAATCAATACATATAAGAATGAAGCCACCCTGACATTTAAAGCCATGGTTCAGGCTTTAGCAACGTCACAGCATCATAGTGTTAATCAATTTTGCTCTCTTTCAGTTAGGGTAAGTCTTTCCAAATTATGAATGACTATCCCCTATTTGTTATGATCTGGGTTCTTTGAGATAAAACATTTCCCTACAGGTTATATATAAAACATTTTAGACAATTTTTTATCCTGAGAAAGCAAATTGGGTAACTTGAAATACATGTAAAATTTTTTTCTATTGATAGCTCATTATGTTGATAAAAATAGGAAGGGAAGACTGTGTCAGTTTCCCAGGGCTGCCATGCAAAAGTACCACTAACTGGGTGGCTTCTCCCAGAAAGAGAATGCCTAGGACTATTATGGGACACAGAAAGTTCCCCACAAGGAGTATTTCAAAGCTGAGACATTAAGTGCTGTATAGAGCAGAAAAATTGGAGGCAGAAGCAAAATTAGAACCTTAGGGCTGAGAGAGCTTGAAGGTTATGGGCCATTAAAAATTCACACTGTAGATCAGCAGCATGAGGTGTAAAGGATATTAGGAAAGGAAGAACTGAGCATGTTTAGGGATAGGTGAAGGTGAAGAACAAACAGGACACAGTCCTAGCTTCCTTCATTCTTGGCAGACGACATTATCTCTTACCACACAAAGAAAATGTATGCTATGAGGAGGGAGTTTCCTATTCGTCTTACCTACTCCCCAAACAAAAGCACATAGGCACAATGGCTTTGCTGTATTTGGGTGTATTCTTCTCATCTTTCTTCTAAGAATGACATGTCCATCTTTCTACTATTCTCTACTTTAACTTTAGGTCCTGGATCCAGGTCAATTTATCATAAATCATGTCGCCTGGATGGCCAGTTAACTCAAATATTTCATCATGTTTTATTTCTTATAACTAATTATGCTTTTTAGAACAATTTGTGTTGGAAATCTTCTAAGGATTTCTGTAAAGTTTTAGTAGATTTTGTTTTGTCTTTGTAACAACACTTGGAGGAATGACTCTTTGCACTTGTGCCAGCTGCCTGTTTTGGGAGAGATAAAGTAAGGAAACTCTTCTTACGGGAAAGTCAGAGCAGGCGGCTGCCTAGAGCACATGTTCCTGTGAGCCTCAGCTTGTGGAATGTGTGGAAGACTGAAAATATTGGGTAGAAAGGGAGAGCCTGTAAGTGTATTTTTCTTAGAATATATCCATTGAAAATACACTAATGAAGAAATATTTATAAATAAAATATGTGGCTTATTTTCTCAAATATATTATTTAATATAAATATAACAGATAAATATATGAATATGCACAAATATATGCATACGTACACTCACACACAGACACATATTCTTTGTAGGCTCCTAAGTCTCACACTTTGCTGTTAGTTCTTCCTACTTCTAAGATCACTACCTCAGACTATTCTGTGTGCTAATTCTCCTCTTCATCTTTTATTCATCAGCCATATCCTCACTCTGTCCCAGTTTCCTCCAAGCAACCACCAAGGAGCAGCAGAAAACATAAATCAAACATCCTTTAAATCTCTATCAAGACAGAGTGAAAACTGAATAGTTAAAAGAAAAAACACATTGGGAAAATGGTAATTTGATGAATTAAAACAGCTCCAATTTTATTTTTAAAAACTATTGAAATAGACAATTATTGAAACAAATTTTATTAAAAATATAACAAAAAACTTAGAGGTGGTAGTTTTCCTACTTTATTCTGTCCCCATTCTCTTGGGTTTGTCTGAGTAAGTTCTGAAAAAATAGTTTCTAAACAAATAAAATACCATGTGGATTAAGGTTGAAGGCTACATTTGCCTTGAAGGGTCATCAAATTCAATATAGATTGGTCTTTGAACATGGTTTTCTTAGAATAAATTTTCTGAGGCAATAAAATTGGGAGAGTGAACTAGAATACACACAGAACCTACAAGTAGAAAGTATTTGATGTGTCCTCATTTGGAGATTTTCTAGAACACACATTAATTTAAGTTTAGAGAGGACCCAGATAGCGTGGAGCTTGGGGCGAGAACAGGTGGATGTAAGAGTGAGGAATCTTCCTTTTGACATTGCAAATATTCTGGCAATTGCAATTGGAAGCAGATGACAATCAAATTTAGGGCTGACGAGACAATAGATTTTTGGGTTTATAAACTAGAAAGAAATTTGATTTGGGAAGGGACTTCGGGAGAAAGCCGTGAGTTAGATGAGTAAATAAGCTGGCCAAAGTATTCACTATGATTTAAGCCCTACCCTGTCCATGGAGATAACTATAGTTATTATTTATGTGGAATTAGCAAAATAGAGATTGATCTGTCAAAACTTCAAAGAGCAGTGACATAAATATGTTTTTAAGCTTAACATCTTCCTAAGAATATCACTTAAACACTTGACAGGTGTCGCTTGGTAAACTGAGACTTCTTATATTGTGTACATGTATGTATTTGCAGGTTTAGAACAGTTTGTTGGGAGAATGCAGGATTTTCGATTATACCAAGTGGCACTTGCAAACAGGTAAGCAGATGTTGCATTGTAAACCTCAATAACTGTAATGATAAATGCTGAATTCACTTAAATAAGAATACTATGTAGATTATAGCATTTTTCATCTTTATAGCATTTGGCAAACATCACCTAATTAATGTTTACAGTGTTGGCTTTGGCTTAGTCTATGGTTGTTATTCACTAGTGCTACTCTATTGGGCAACTCCTTGTACTATGAAATTAATCACATTTTTCCTAAGGATTTTCTGTAAGAAAACTTGATGTTGGAACATTTTATAAAATTTGGGATACATTTGTTTAAATTTTCTTTATGAAGTACCTTCTATTAATAATACTTGAGAAATTTTTACATCTGACTTTTTAAATTGCCTTGTTGAATTTATACCTACTAGAGAATGTGGAACAATAAACATGATTACTTATTTTGATATATGGGAAATTCTTAAGAGACTGGTCTATTAGACTTGGAGACAAGAAGAATGAACTTTTGGAGTATTGTGATATATTTTTCTATTTTCAGTGAACAAATAATTGTATAGACTCAGGCTAGCTTTAATGGCATATTTCCTTATCTTGAGAGTGATGGGAAATCTTTCTTAGGGCTTCTTAAAAGCACACAGAATTTTAAAAAGTTTAAGTGAAATTCTGCTTAGGATGCCTTTTGACTTTCTTCTTCAACTTATGGTCCTGTGGTATAATAGTATATTGTTGTATGGATGAGTTGATCTTATTTACTTCTATTAAAGACCAAAAAGAAGAATGCTCATTCATATTTCTTTAAGGCAGATGTAAATTAGTGTGGTGGGTTTCCAAATGACAAGACTAGCCCTGGTAAATTTAGAAGCATTGTTTTTGCTGTGGTTCTTAGTCCATGGCAGATCATTAACAATGTAAAAATTCTTTTTCACCAGTCTATATCATCAAGATATGTCTCAATAAAGAATACTGTAGCACTGGAACACATTGTTAGGTGCATTTATTGCCACTAGCCTTACTGTAATTTTAGATCACCTTTGTCTAAAATGCTGAAGGACAATGTTGTGGTAATTCTTTGGGAATAAAGTTTTTCCATGGGGATGAAAGATTTTATATTGGATTCTATAATGGTGGCTTTCAGTCCCATTCAAAACCTGGTATCAGTTGAAAAGTACTGATGACATTTAAAGAAGGTATGATTTCATGTGATTTAATGAATGGAAAAGCTGCCTAACTCCTTCATTGCTCCACTGGGGTCTGAGAGAAAAAGCCTTGTTTCTCTGGTAAGACCTTGGTTACCAGTGTTGGCCTACCTGAAATGTCTGGGAAGGTGCTATGTGGAAGAATGCCTATAAATAGAATGACTAATTCTGGTCTAGAACAAGTATATTGCCCTTAATGGAAAAATTAAATATATCTACCTGGAATTGGCATTCTTCTTTGACTGTTGGCAGCCGCCATATGATCTGAAGCCATTGGAGCATAATAGGATGCCAGGATCTGTACTGATGAGTCACAGGAAACTGTTGACAAATGGCCTTGGCCTCAGTCCTTCACTTAAAACAGAAGCAGATAAAATGATACTTCCTTTCTTCTTTCCCATGGATAAACTGAAAACATTACCAATAGCTCTCATTATTTTTCATATATTATTGTTCACTCTCAGTAGTTAGTTCAGCAACCTAAGTAAATGTGACCTTTCTATATTATCACAAATAGACAGTAAAATATTGTGGTATTTAAATAAGTATCTTAATAATCAGACAAGGGCTTATGCATGCTTCTTGATATAAACAAAGAGTTAAAATGTGCTGGTTTTGATGTATATTTTATGATAATGAATTTGTTTATTTGGTCAAAAGTAAATTTTATGTTCCATGTATAAAATTATTAAAGCTAAATGGATGCTCTTTAAAGCACTAAATGAGTGACATTCATTTGTAACAACTCTTAGAAGTTCTATTACTGTTAAGCTCTTTGTCCTTACAGTCTCCCTCTTGACTTCCACAGAGAGATTCTGGAAGTTTTTTCTGGTGATCTTCTCAGATTGCATGTCCAGTCACATTGCCGCTGCCCTGGCAGTCACCCACGGGTCTACCCTTTGGCACAGCGGTACTGCATTCCTAATGATGCCGGAGACACCGCTGATAATAGAGTGTCACGGTTGAATCCCGAAGCCCATCCTCTTTCTTTTGTCAATGATAATGATGTTGGTACTTCATGGGTTTCAAACGTGTTTACAAACATTACACAGCTTAATCAAGGAGTGACGATTTCAGTTGATTTGGAAAATGGACAATATCAGGTAATTAGAAACAGTAAGGCGTACATTAATTTCCTGTGGTTGTTGCAACAAGTGACCACAAACTTCATGTCTTAAAGCAACAGAAGTGTATTCCGTAACAGTTCTGGACACCAGAAATATGAAAACAACATGTTGGCAGGGCTACACTCCAAAGGTTCCAGAGGAGGATCCTTCCTTGCAATTTCCAGCTCCTGGGGACTCTTGGTGTTAACTTGGCTTGTGTCACCACAACTTCGGTCTCTGCCTCTGTTTTCACATGGCATCCTTCCTTGTTTCTCTGTGAGCATCAATTATCCCTTATAAGGCCCACCCAACTAAATCAAGGATGATCTCATATTGACATCCTTAATTATATTACAAAGACCCTATTTACAAATAAGGTCACATTTACAGGTTTGGACAGTAGTACTTAGACATAATCTATTTGGGAACACAATTCAGCATACTACATGGTGAAAACTGAAGTAGGCATTTGAACATTGCCTCAATAAAGCAATAAACACATCTAAAAGACAATATGCAGGGCCTTATGTTTTAGAGATTTGTATCAAAATGATATTTGTGAAATGCCAAAACTAATTCTCTTTATTAAGTAGCAAAAATTAATGCAAACTAAGATGCTTTTTTTAAATAACTACTTAAGAAGACTGTATATGACATTTATTTCATGGAAGTGATGTTCTTTGTCTTTCTTTGCATATTGATATATAAAATCCTTCAGCAAAGGAAGAGATATACAATTACAGAATGTGCTGCTTTTACCACAGGGCTATGAAGTTTCTGGATGTCTAATATATATTTGGTAATTATAATTATGACAAAATGAGCCAATATATTTGACTCTAACAGTTCTATGGTTTGACATGCTGATGGGTCAAACTTAAAATTTTAATTACAATAATTAACTTTCAATTTTCAGGTGTTTTATATTATCATTCAGTTCTTTAGTCTACAACCAACGGAAATAAGGATTCAAAGGAAGAAGGAAAACAGTTTAGATTGGGAGGACTGGCAATATTTTGCCAGAAATTGTGGTGCTTTTGGAATGAAAAACAATGGAGATTTGGAAAAACCTGATTCTGTCAACTGTCTGCAGCTTTCCAAGTATGAACATTTTTAAACAATTAATTTAATAGACTGATGAGTTAATAATAATAACATACAAGTAAGCTAGCTCTCTAGGCTGGTAGAGACTTCCCTTCACCACCAGCTTCCTTGAGGCAGATTCTCCTACGCCTTATCCCTAAATTGAGATTAAAACTATGTTTAAAGTTACCGTAAAAGACATTAGAGTAACTCTTATTTCAATCTCACTGGTGTTTTGCAATCTGATTTTCAGACTGTTTAGCAAGTTATCTATGTTAATAGAATTTTCATTATGTTTTCAAGGAACTGTTTTAGTGTTAAACTCCTGTATTGTTTGTATCTGAAATGTGTGGAATATGCTTTTTCTAGAATGATTTAAGCTTTTATGACACTGTGTAACAATTTCTCAACATCTTGATTTCTGTTTTGCCGAAAATATAAATAGATTTTCATGACGTCAAATTTCTTTCATTAACAGTTTTACTCCATATTCCCGTGGCAATGTCACTTTTAGCATCCTGACACCTGGACCAAATTATCGTCCTGGATACAATGACTTCTATAATACCCCATCTCTTCAAGAGTTCGTAAAAGCCACGCAAATAAGGTTTCATTTTCATGGACAGTACTACACAACTGAGACTGCCGTCAACCTCAGACACAGATATTATGCAGTGGATGAAATCACCATTAGTGGGAGGTATTATTATGAATTTTGTTTTCAACAAGGTTTTTGTCATACCTATTTAACAGCACATTAAGATTTCAGAGCAAGCCAGATTTCAAGCTTTACATTTTGAAACGATTTTGTACTCTATGATTTTAGGGGAAGATCTATATGTGAGTCTTTTCTGGATATAACATTGTCATGGAATTGATTTTCAAAAGCTGTTGCTTTTAGAAGTTACGACACTCTGAATCTGACTTAGAAATGATTTACCTAATATGTTACTTTATTTTTTATATAATATAATTTTCAAATATTCTTGAAAGCATGAAGAAGCATCTGGATTTGGTGTTGTAACTATAGTACCAGAGAGTTTTTAAGTACGGATCTTGGTCTACCTAAGTTCATAATGCACAGTTACGTGGGGAATACTTGTATTTCTTTAGTGGAAAGATCTGATGTGCCCTAAGTAGTTTATAAATGTCTGATCATAATTGAGAACATGACTCACAATATTTAAAAAGAAATGATAGCTGCAAACCTAAGAAGTCTACTCTCTAACATAAAAATGTACATATAGAATATATTAAAATAAGTTGTTCTAGAGGAATGATAGGCCTTGTGAATAAAATATGTCTTTAAAAGCAGAACAGAATGCCAGTATATAAGCATTGTTTGTTTGCTAAGTCATAGCATAATGAACAAAGTAAAACTATTAAATATTCATCATCTAACTTTGGAAAAAAAGAAAAAAAATGAAATGTGTTAACTGCATTCTGCAGTTTATTCTGAACTTCATATTCTTTTTATTGACAGGGTTTTGCTCTGTCACCCAGGCTGGCATGCAGTGGCACAATCATGGCTCACTGCAACCTCGACTTCTGGGCCTCATGTGATCCTCTCATCTCAGCCTCCCAAGTGACTGGGACTTACAGGCATGTGCCACCATGCCCGGCTGATTTTTTTCACTTTTTGCAGAGATGGGTTTTTACCATGTTACTCAGGTGAACTCCTGACTTGAAGCCATCTACCTGCCTTGGTCTCCCAAAGTGCTGGGATTATAGGCATGAGCCACCACGCCCAGCCTGAATTTTATATTCTTAACTGTATTTTAAATAGTTTAATAAATGCCTTCCGTTGGTACATAGCTGATATAGATACAAAGAATTCCATTTCCCTTTTGAGGTTGGCTTGAAAATTGTCTTTATAATGTAGTGGTTTGATATGGGTGACAGTCCTTCTGATATTTCCAGATAAATTAAAACTTACATGAATATCCACACCATTAAGGAAAAACTGATTTTGTATCGATTAAATATACAAAAATCTTCTTTGTTGAATTTACACAATGTATATAGTCCTAGGGCCTTAAATACATTCACAGTTGATTTGCTGTTCCTTAGGAGTGTGTGATGCTTATGTTTGCAGATGTCAGTGCCATGGTCATGCCAATAACTGCGACACGACAAGCCAGCCATATAGGTGCCTCTGCTCCCAGGACAGCTTCACTGAAGGACTCTACGTGAGTTATATTTTATTCACAGAAATCTAAAAAAATAAAATAGTAGAGATGGTGACTAAATTCTATGAAATTAATTTTGACCTAACTAATGAAAATAAATTTAAAAACTGATATGAGCTTAAAATGTCAATTATTGCAGAGTTTTTGAATAGAAAAAATAACAGCCATCAATTATGTTGAAATTGCATTTTTAAAAAATAATTTCAACCAGAGAAATTACAGCTGAAACCAAACCCTAAGGTTTTTCTTCTTTTTTTGTTTTTCTTTCTTTGTTTCATCAACATTATCATTTTTTATAAGACCATTTTTAATTTGTCTGGATAGCATGGAATTAAACAAAAAAATGGTTTGATTCCTACTAAAGAGAATTTATACAAAGGTATATATAAACAAGAAAAGGATCTGTAGATGCAGAACAATTTGTTTTTATGTGAATCAAGGTTCATTTATTGCTAATATCAGGCATTTAAAGTAATTAACTTGAAACTCTGTAGTAAAATGATTTATGAGTTATGTTACTTTAGTTTGTGATGGTTAGGGGAATTCCATAGTTGAGGTGGAAATTTAGCTTTATCTCTGTGGAAAAAAAAAATCGAGAAACGTTTGTTGGTAGGAATATCGAGCAACAACATCAGAAGTAGCTGATATGAAAGACAGTTCAGCAGCAGTAACAATCATACCAATAATGAGAGCAGGTAAGATAGACTCTTTAGTAAATATGTTTGAGATGATTAACTGCTAATTTGCAAGAAAATCAAATTAGAGCTCTACCTGATGGTATGTACAAAAATATATGTGGCTTAAGCTTTTAAAGTAGAAAAGAGCTATAAGTACATTAAAATAAAGATTAGAAGAATACTTCCATATCTTAAGTTGAGAGCTTTTATCAGCTAAACAAATGAAATATAAACAGAAACAAACATCTGGAGTTATGAAGGAAATTAATGACATATTATGTTATATAAATATTTAAAATTATAAACAGTGTAAGGGCTAACATAAATGTAATGCAGTGATAAATGATGGATTGATAGAAAATATTTATATCAACAGGTGAAGAGTTAAGATTCCTAATATACAAGAAGCATTTACAGAATATTAAGAAAAATGTCTGATAAAAATAAGCAAATATATGAACAAGCAATTTACAAATGAACAAATTATAATTTTAATTAACACATAAAATGTTACCCAACCTCAGTTTTAATCATATTCAGCAATTGTTTTTAATATTTCAAATTAGCAGAAAATATAAAGATTGGTGTCGTTTAGTACTTGTGAGAATATAACCTTTAACACATCGCTGATGGGACTGCCAATTGATGCAATTGTTTTGGAAGACAATTTGAGCACATCTACTAAAATTAAATGTTCAAATATAGTGAACTGCATTATATAATTGCTGTCATTCTAAAAAGCAGTTCTTTAATGACAAGTGTATGGAATGTTGGGTTAGTCTATTTGCATTGCTTTACAGGAAGACCTGAGACTGGGTAAATAATAATGAAAAGAGGTTTATTTGGCTCATGGCACTGCAGGCTGTACAAGCATGGTGCCAGCATCTGCTTGGCTTCTGGTGAGGCCTCAGAAAGCTTACAACCATGGCAGAAGGCAAAGCCAGAAGCCAGGCTTTTTTAAACAGCCAGTTCTTGCATGAACTAACAGAGTCTGATCTCACTACTGAAGGGAGGGCACTTCGTGGAGAATCCACCCCTGTGACCCAAACACCTCCCACCAGGCCCACTTCCAACACTGGGGATCATATTTCAACATGAGATTTGGATGGGACAAACATCCAAACTATAACAAATGCTTATATTTCTATCATTTTGTTACATAAATATGGGGTTATATGTTAGTGCATTTTAGCACTTCTCTATGCATATTATTTTAGGATTTTATAGAGCATCTTGCTTTTTAAAAAACCATCTGTCAAGGTTTTGGCGAACTCCATTTCTGTCTTCTAATTCTTACTCTGATCTATCAAATTTGCATTTGACTATAACATTAGTGAGAATAGTTCAATGGCGTGAATATTACCTATAATGCAGACTTTCTCTAGCACTTTTATGATGTAGTCCTATCCCTCAGTTTCAACTCACAGCCTTTGATTTGGTTATAGCCTACTTTCTATGTGCTCAAAACAAAACTTTCATGTTCTAATTTAGATATCCTTTGGAATTTATTTTCTAGTTCACTGCTTTATATACATCTAGTCCTCATCATTAGTCAGTATTTGTTTTGAAAGAAGAAATCTTTTATGGTTTTCTTTTTGGATTTCTAATGTCTAGAGTCTACATTTAATTTGGTTAGTATATCATAAGAAAAAATCTTTATAGAAGAACTGATTTTAATATGCTTGATTGTATGGCTTATGATACTGTCACAGAAATGAAATTAATTGGACTAACTTGATTGAGTTACTCTTTACTGAGCCATAATTGTGTATTGAAATTTTTGCCAATTTTATTTTTTCTAGATTTTAAAGTTGAAGTAACATTTATTCTGTTTTTCTACTGTCTTCTTTTGATCCCTTAAGATGGACACTTACTTCCTTATAATCAGTGATTTCTTTCATTAACCTTGTTCTCTCCTCCACAAAACCACAAACACCCCAGTTAAAAAATGCTTTGGGATGAATTTAGTAGGGCACCTTGAACTGAATATATCTAGTATTTGCAAGCAATAGTTTGGCTAATACCTTCATATGATAAGTTATTTTCTGAGCTTCTCAGTCCATATTAGTCTCTTTCATTTGCTTTTGATGTCCTGTCTTGTTTCTTTCTTTCTCTCTCTTTAATTGCTCACAGTTAAGTGCTTGATATTTTCTGATTCTTGGATGATTTCATGCTTTCCCTTAAAAATAGAGCCATTAAATGAATGAAGGCTTATGATTGGTTTCTGAAGTCAAATTGGGATTTTCAGACTTGGTGTCAGGTGGTGACTATTGGATTACGAACTAGTGAAATAATTAACTATAATTTGGGTTGAGAATACATTTTAATGCTTCTTATTTAGACATTAAGTACCTTTTGAAAACAAAAATGTAAAAGTAAACTTTTGTGTTGGTTCCTCCTTGGCATATTTTAGTAATTTGTGAATTTAGCCATAAATTTTAAAAAGCAACAAATATAATTTACTTATCAAAGCTTGGCAAATGCAGCTGCAGTGGAAAAGTCAATAGACTGTTAAGTTGAATGATTTCTCAGTCCTATGATATTTTTAACAATGTGTTGAAAATGAAAAATTATTTTATAGAAGCATTCATAGGCATGACATTCTGCTTTGTTATAATTCAAAGAGAAAAGTTGCCTTATAGTAATTGGAAAATATACCTATTCTAGTGCTTTCCGTGTTGTTCTACTTTTAAAAATAATACATTTTAATATAAGTCATTCATTTCCTATTGGGATCCATGTTCTTTTTAAAGACCTGGACATAATCCAAAAAGAATGTCTTCAATTCCACAGTATTATGCTATCCATTAATAATATTACTCAATAAACAGAGCTTTTGTGAATTATATTACAGACATTTGGCAAACAGATGAAAATGTAAGCGTTGAAAATATGCCAGTTCTTGGCAATTGTCTTTCCTGTGAGAAAGTGTTTTTAGTAGAGAAAATGAATGAAGTTGAGAGAAAGTAGAATGGTGAATTCAGGGGCAGGTCCACATACTTAGCCATTCTAAGCAATTTTCCATATGAAATATTATTCATTTGTTTATAAGGTCAGTGTCAGAAATTGGCAGCCCACAGGTCAAAACAGCATTTAAACAGTTTTAATTCAATGTTCAACAAGAGTTTTCTCTCTAAAACATTTATTCTTCAAAGTTTTTGTTTGTTTGTTTGTTTGTTTTTTGTTTTTTTTTTTTTTTTTGAGAGGGAGTCTCGCTCTGTTACCCAGGCTGCAGTGCAGTGGCATGATCTCAGCTCACTGAAACCTCTACCTCTCTGCTTCAAGGGATTCTCCTACCTCAGCCTCCCAAATAGCTGGGACTACGGGTGTGCACCACCACATGCGATTAATTTTTTGTAGAGATGGGTTTCACCTTGCTGGCCAGGCAGGTCTTGAACCCCTGACCTCAAGTGCTCCACCTAACTTGGGCTCCCAAAGTGCTGGGATTACAAGCAGGAGCCACCACTTCTGGCCCTCAACTTTTATTTTAAGTTCAGGGGAACATGTGTAGGATGTGCAGGTTTGTTACCTAGGTAACGGTGTGCCGTGGTGGCTTGTTACATAGATCATCCCATCACCTAGGTATTAAGCCCAGCAACCATTAGCTATTCTTCCTGATGTCTTTCCTCCTCTCCCACCATCCCTGAGAGGCCTTATTGTGTGTTGTTCCTCACCACGTGTCCATGTGTTCTCATTATTTAGATCCCAATCATAAGCGAGAATAGGTAGTGTTTGATTTTCTGTTCCTGTGTTAGTTTGCTGAGGATAATGACTTCCAACTCTATTCATGTCCCTGCAAAAGACATGATCTCAATTCTTTTTATGGCTGCATAGTATTCCATGGTGTATATGTACCACATTTTGTTGTTGTTGTTGTTGTTGTTGTTTTCCCGAGATGGGGTCTTGCTCTGTGGCTCAGGCTACAGTGCAATGTACCTCATTTTCTTTATCCAGTCTATGATTGACTGAGGTTGATTTCATGTGTTTGCTATTGTGAAAAACACTGCAATGAACATGTATGTTCATGTAATATTTAAAATAGAATGTTTTATATTCCTGGTAATACACAGTAATGGGATTGCTGGGTCAAATGATATTTCTGCCTCTAGGTATTTGAGAAATTGCCACACTGCCTTCCAAAGTGGCTGAACTAATTTATACTCCCACCAAGAGTGTAAAGGTGTTCCTTTTTCTCTGCAACCTTGGAGCTTCTCAACAGCAAAAGAAACTATCATCAGAGTGAACAGTCTATAGAATGGGAGAAAAATTTTGCAATCTATCCTTCTGACAAAGGTCTACTACCCAGAGTCTGGAAGGAACATAAACAAATTTACAAGAAAAAAAAACCCTATTAAAAATTGGGCAAAGAACATGAACAGACAGTTCTCAAAAGAAGACACACATGGCCAACAAACTTGAAAAAAAGCTCAACATCACTGACCATTAGAGAAACGCAAATGAAAACCACAATAAGATACCATCTTACTCCAGTCAGAATGGCAATTATTAAAAAGTTAAAAAACAACAGTTACAAATTTTTAATTCCTTGCTTATCTTAATCAGAACATAGTGTAACACTGTCTCCATTTCCCCCCTGGCAAAAACTCACTGACTCAGGGTAGCAGTTACCCCATTTAGAACAGTTTCACTCTTTGATTTGCTACAACATTACTATCTATATTCTTATATCTTGGCAACCTCACTTTGATGAACTATATGGTCTTCAAAGACTGAGCTTCTGAACCTTATAAAGCAAAACTTATTGATAGATTGAGACACTGGAAGCTAGAATACATTATTAATTCTGAATATAGCAAAACCAGCTGTCCATTGCTATATTCATTGTTAACTTTTATCTCTTTTACTCCTTTATAAAAATAAAAACTCACAAATAACCAAAAACAACTCAAGAAAATCTATTAGCAAAGACAATGCTGACTCTGAGATGAAATTAAAGCCATGCTTACTTTTTTATTACATTTTTTGACATCTAAAAACATTTACCTTGGGGCGCCTCACTGATTGTCCTTTGTACTCTATGACTAGGAACTCTGATACATTTTAGTATTGTTTGGCAATTTTAAGGCCTTGACTTTATGATACATATCATAAATAATATGGTATATTTAACTAATTGAGAATACTTTTAGAATACTTGTCTCATTTATTCCTAAGAATGAGAAAAACCTGTAAATGATTAATTTTCTAGGCCCACTTTAGAACTGATTTAGGGTGAAACAAATCCAAAATCCTAGATGCTATTCATTAACTTTCCTACAGAGTTAAACATTTCAAAGTAGAATTTAGAAATACATGGCATTGAACTTTCATGAATCATTATCTATCTCACAAGTTACAAACACATATGTTCTTTATAGATGTTTAATTTTATTTAGACAAAAAATAGTCACTGTTACTTGCACTGTTTAAAGTAAACTTAATTTTGAGATAATCAAAATTTATATACAATTTTAAGAAATACTATAAAGACATTTTGTGTACTCTACCAATTTGGCCCATGGTAACATCTGGCAAAACTAGTGTTTTTTATTTTTAAATAAAAAATGTAATTTGTGTACAATAAAATGTACCCACTTAAAAATAGATAGTTTGGGGATATCAGTGATGGCTGAAGAGGAACATCTCCAGAGTGCAGTTCACAGAAAGAACAATGCAGAGGGTGAGTGCTCACCACATTTCCAAACAAGTTTTCACTGCCCACAGACCAGGAGATTCCCAAGCCGAAAAGCACCATGAGTTTTCAGCATGGCTGTTTCAGCTGGCGCCACGGGTTGGCACACAGAAAGTCACAAATCTGAGTGGCCATTTCAACTGGTGCCTGGAATACCTGGGAGACAGAGCCTCCCATTCAACTGAAAGGGAGGGAGCTGAGACAGGAAGCCAGGTGATCTGGCTCAGCAAGTACCTCCCCCACAAAACAAGCAATCTGAAATGCTCTGGATTGAGAGTTTCGCAGCAAGCGCAGCTGGACCTGGGAGAGACCAGCTCAGTGGGGGGAAGGGCATTCGCCACTACTGAGGCAGTCTGCCAATACTGAGGCAGTTCACACAGCAGCTGGGCAGAGCCTGTGGCAGCTTAACAACACCTCTGCTGGCAGACTGTGACTGGACTACTCTGTGTGGGGCAGGGCATCTATGAAAAAAGGCAGCAGCATGTTAAGAACTTAAAGCTGACCTTCCTAGGACAGAGCACCTGGGAAAAGAGGCATTTATGAGTTCTGCTGCAGCAGACTTAAAGGTACCTGCCCAGCAACTCTGCATGGAACAATGGAGCGCCCAGCACAACACTTGAGCTCCTATAAGGGACAGACTGTCTCCTCAAGCAGCTCCCCGACCCCCATATACCCAAAGAAACACCTCATAAAGGAGAACTCGGGCTGACATCAGGTGGGTACCCTTCTGGGATGAAGATAACAGAAGGAGAAAACTGGCAGCAACCCTTACTTTTCTGCAGCCTCCACGGGTGATCCCCAGGCAAGCAGGGTCTGGAGTGGACCTCCAGCAGTCCTGTAGCAGAGGGGCATGACTGTTAGAAGGAAAACTAAGAAACAGAAAAAATAGCTTCAACATCAACAAAAAGGACATCCACTCAGAGACCCCATCTGAAAGTCACCAACTGCAAGGCATAGGTAGATAAAGCTACGAAGATGGGAAGAAACCAGCACAAAAAGGATGAAAACACCCAAAACCAAAATGCCTCTCTTCCTCCATGGGATCACAACTTCTCACCAGCTAGAGATCAGATAGATGGAGAATGAATCAGATGAATTCACAGAAGCAGGCTTCAGAAGGTGGGTAATAACAAACTTCTCAGAGCTAAAAGAACTTGTGCTAACCCAATGCAAACTAACAACCTAGAAAAAAGGTTAGATGAGATGCTACCTAGAATAAACAGCTTAGAGAAGAATATAAATGACTTAATGGAGCTGAAAAACACAGCACAAGAACTTCACGAAGTATACACAAATTTCAGTAGCCGAATCGACCAAGCAGAGGAAAGGATATCAGAGATTGAATATCAACTCAATGAAATAAAATGAGAAGGCAAGAATAGAGAAAAAATAGTGAAAAGAAATGAACAAATCCTCCAAGTAGTATGGGATTATGTGAAAAGACCTAATCTACATTTTATAGGTGTACCTGAATGTGACGGAGAGAATGAATCCAAGTTGGAAAACACTCTTCTGGATATATCCAGGAGAACTTCCCCAACCTAGCAAGGCAGGCTAATATTCAAGTCCAGGAAATACAGAGAACACCACAAAAATATTCCTCAAGAAGAGCAACCCCAAGTCACATAATTGTCAGATTCACCAGGGTGGAAATGAAGGAAAAAATGCTAAGTGCAGCCAGAGAGAAAGGTCAGGTTACCCACAAAGGGAATTCCTCACACACAGCGGATCTCTCCACAGAAACCCTAGAAGCTAGAAGAGAGTGGGGGCCAATATTCAACATTCTTAAAAGAACTTTCAATCTAGAATTTCATATACAGCCAAACTAAGCTTCATAACAGAAGAAGAAATATAATCCTTTATGGAGAAGCAATTGCTCAGAGATTTTGTCACCCCAGGCCTGCCTTACAAGAGCTCCTGAAAGAAACACTAAACAAGGAAAGGAACAACCAGCACCAGCCACTCCAAAAACATACCAAATGGTAAAGAGCATCAACACAATGAAGAAAATGCATCAATTAATAGGCAAAACATCTAGCTAGCATCAAAATGGCAGGATCAAATTCACACATAATAATATTAACCTTAAATGTAAATGGGCTAAATGCCCCAGTCAAAAGACACAGAATGGCAAATTGGATAAAAAGACCCATAGATGTGCTGTATTCAGGAAACCCATCTCACATGCAAGGACACACATAGGCTAAAAATAAATGGATGGAGGAAGATTTATCAAGCAAATGGAGAGCAAAAAAAAGCAGGAGTTGCAATCTTAGTCTCTGATAAAATGGACTTTAAATGAACAAATATCAAAAGAGACAAGGGCATTACATAATGGTAAAAGGATCAATGCATCAAGAGCTAACGATCCTAAATATATACACACCCAATACAGGAGCACCCAGGTACATAAAGCAAGTTCTTAATGACCTGCAAAAAGACAGACTCCCACACAATAATAGTGGAAGACTTTAAAACTCCACTGTCAGTATTAGACAGATCAATGAGACAGAAATTAGCAAGGATATCCAGGACTTGAACTGAGACCTGGACCAAGCAAACCTAATAGACATTTACAGAACTCTCCACCCCAAAGCCACAGAATATACATTCTTCTCAGCACCACATCACACCTACTCTAAAATTGACCACATAATTGGAAGTAAATCACTCCTCAGCAAATGCAAAAGAACAGAAATCATAATAGTCTCTCAGACTACAGGCAATCAAATTAGAGCTCAGAATTAAGAAACTAACTCAGAATTGCACAACTTCATGGAAACTGAACAACTGGCTCCTGAATGTTGACTGAATAAATAAATGAAGGCAGAAATAAAGATGTTCTTTGAAACCAATGAGAACAAAGACACAATGTACCAGAATCTCTGGGACACATTTAAATCAGCATTTAGAGGGAAATTTATAGCAATAAATGCCCACCAGGGAAGTGATGAAAGATCTAAAATTGACAGCCTATCGTCAAAATCGAAAGAGCTAGAGGATCAAGATAAAAAAGAAAAAAACTCAAAAGCTAGCAGAAGACAAGAAACAACAAGATCAGAGCAGAACTGAAAGAGATAGACACATTAAAAAAACCCCTTCATAAAATCAGTACATCCAGGAGCTGTTTTTTAGAAAAGATCAGCAAAATAAACAGACCACTAGCCATATCAATAAAAAAGGAAAAAAGCAAAGAATCCAGTAGATGCAATAAAAAACGATAAAGGGGATATCACCACCAGTTCCACAGAAATACAAACTGCCATCAGAGATTACTGCAAACAACTGTATGCACACAAACCATTAAACCTGGAAGAAATACATGAATTTCGCTCCCAAGCTGAAACCAAGAAGAAGTTGAAACCTTGAACAGACCAATAACAAGGGCTGAAGTTGAGGCAAATAGCCTACCAACCAAAAAAAAGTCCAGGTCCAGATGGGTTCACAGCTGAATTCTACCAGATGTACAACGAGGAGCTGGTACCACTCCTTCTGAAACTATTCCAAATAATACAAAAAGAGGGAATCCTTCCCAAATCATTTTAAGAGTCCAATATCATCCTGATACCAATACCCAGCAGAGACTAAACAAAAAAGAAAACTACAAGCCAATATCCATGATGAACATAGATGCAAAAATCTTCAATAAAATACTGGCAAAGGGAATGCTTCCAGTTTTTGCCCATTCAGTATGATATTGGCTGTAGGTCTGTCATAAATAGCTTTTAATATTTTGAGATATGATCCATCAATGCCTAGCTTATTGAGAGTTTTTAGCATAAAGGGCTGTTGAATTTTGTCAAAGGCATCCTCTGCATCTATTGAGATAATCATGTGGTTTTTGTCTTTGATTCTGTTTATGTGGTGGATTACATTTATAGACTTGCATATGTTGAACCAGCCTTGCATCCCCAGGATGAAGCCTACTTGATTGTGATGGATAAGCTTTTGATGTGCTGTTGCAATCGGTTTGCCAGTATTTTATTGAAGATTTTTGCATCTATGGTCATCATGGATATTGGCCTGTAGTTTTCTTTCTTTTTCTTTCTTTTTTTCTTTTTTTGTTTAGAACCTAAAGTGCAATAAAATATATATAAAAAAATATAGTTTGATGAGTTTTGGCATATGTGTACCCTGTTTAATCACCATCCCTGTCAAAATATGGAATGTTTATCTCTCCCAAAGATTCTCTTATGCTTCTTTGTAGTTGGTGCTGTCCCTAAACCCCCAATCCCAGGAAACCACCACTCTTCTTTCTATCACTATGATTATTTTTGCCTGTTCTAAAATTTCATTGCATAGTTATTTGGTATGCATTATTTTGGTACATAGGCTTTTTAATCCCACCTCACCCCCCTTTTTAGATGATTCTCTAATTGTGCTGTTAACTTTACTGCAAAATAGTATCTCTGGCCCGCTTAATCAGAAATCCATTATAACTATCAAAATGTATATATTAAACTCATAGGTAAAGAATATCTAGCTAGGAATTGGAAGCCTGGGTTTGCCTGTCAACTAACATATTTGCAAATGTATAACATATCTATTACTTCTTTTTCTTATCTATTACTTTATTTGATCTAAGAGTTCAAGTGCTAATAGAAACTAGTTTTAAGAAAAATGTTACCAGTTGAAGCTTGCATCCTTATGAGTTGTTTTTTTCCTTTAATAGCTACATTTACCTTTCAGGGCTCTGGCCAAGAGTGATGCAATGATCAGTGTCTCAGCCAAGCATTGGCACTTCATTGGCTACTTAGCTATTCTTTCATCATTTTGTGACATCATTACCTGCGAGGGTAGCCAAGACTTCACAGAGCAATTTATTAGTAACCATGAACACTTCTTATTCTTTGGCTCTAACTTATGACCCTTTTATAACATTAATCATAGGTCTTATGAATTAACTACAATCAAACTATCAGTATAAATTTTTGTTAGCATTATAAATAGCACAGCCGGCTTGAAATGTTTTATATAATAAGCCTTCCTACCACTCAATAATTTGAATGGTGCCAACATCACACTCAAAAATGCTTATTATATAAATGAATATTTCTGTTGTTTTTGAAAGTATGTTCCTTTAGAGCACCATGGTCCAAAAGTATGAATCATCGTGACTAATTTGTGTCATATTTATATTATACATCAGGCTTTACCACTGCTTATTTTTTCTCTGTTTGTTCACGGATTTTACTATAAATATATTTCATTTATATTTTAATTTTTGTAAAGCTAGTGAATTGATTCATTTTTATATAACTAGCATCCAGACAGTGCAAATTATAGGACCTACAGTTGATGCACGTTTAGTAAGTCAAGGTCAAGAATTTTATTTCCCCTCTGATGTGATGATATTATTAATCTTTGAAAAATACTTGTACAGTACTAGTTCTTTCTCTGAGATAGGTATATGCATAAATGCATTTAAAATACAAGATGAAAACATGAAAAGGAGGTTATGAGTATGGAGATAAATTAAGACAGCCTTACAGAAGAAGCAAATGGAGATAATAAAAATATAAATATAGTCAAAGATAATATTTGAAGGGATAAGAGTAAAGAATTATCTAAAGTTGAGGAATGACGTGATTCTTCTACATGAATCCCATGTAGGCTAAGAAAAATCAACACATACATAGGTATAATGTAAATCCAATAATCACCAAAGACCAAGCAGCCAGAAAGCCAGAAATCTGATAATCACCAAAGACCAAGCAGCATCCTAAAAGCAGCCAGAGAGAAAAATACAAAGTGTACGAAATAAATTTAGAAGATACTGCTGATATATTTCTCAAAAGCCATAATGAAAGCCAGAAGACAACAGACTAGCGACTTTGAAATACAAAGAGAAAGCAACCAAGATACATGGACTTGTATTTGTAGCAGTACTATCAATAAGAAACAAGAAAGAAAGAACATATTTTTAGTTTAACAAATATATATCAATATTATTACCAGTAGACTCACAATAAAAGAATTTTTAGAGAATACTTTTCATAAGAAAATACAATGTTTCCAGAAAATAGGTATCATGTGAATGAAGAAATTGTGAGCAAGTAAACCAGCAAATATGTGGATAAATAGAGAGGAACATTTACTGCCCTAAATAAAAATAATGTTGTATGTAAGACGGAGTATAAAAAGTAGCAGAATACCATTGAACAGTCGTTAAAAATAGCATTTAAGAGCCGTGTGCAGTGGGTAATCCCAGCACTTTGGGAGGCAGAAGTGGGTGGATCAGCTGAGGTCAGGAGTTTGAGACCAGCCTGACCTCTACTAAATACAAAAACTTAGCCAGACGTGGTGGTATGCTCCTGTAGTCCTAGCTACTTGGAGGCTGAGGCAGGAGAATCACTTGAACCCAGGAGGCTGAGGTTTCAGTGAGCCAAGATTGCACCCTTGCACTCTAGGTTGGCAAGAAGAGCAAAACCCCATCTCAAAAAAAAAAAAAAAAATTGGCATTCAAGGTGAAGAGATGAACCCAACTTTGGTTCCCTCTAGCCATTCTGCTGTACCTTGGGGTAAGAAGAGCAGTTACTGATAAATACTTGTCAAATTGACAGCCAGTGAGCACAGGCTCATTAAAAACTGAAAATGAATCCTAGAATCATAGAATAGGGGTCCCCGGCCCCTGGGCCACTGACCAGTAGCAGTTTGTGGGCCATTAGAAACCAGACCACACAACAGGAAATGAGCAGCTGGTGACCAGTCATTACTGCCTGAGCTCCACCTACTGTCAGATCAGCGGTGACATTAAATTCTCATAGGAGCACGAACCCCATTGTAAACTGCTCATGTGAGGAATCTAGTCTGGGTACTCCTTATGAGAATTCCTGATGCTCTGATGTGGAATAGCTTCATCTTGCAGCCATTCCCCATGCCCTGACCTCACACCCCAGTTTGTGGAAAAATCCTCTTCCACAAAATCAGTTGTTGGTGCCAAAAACATTGGGAACCACTGCCATAGAACACTTCTCCTCCCCTCTCATCTTACCACCATACCACGAAAGGCTTGTTTGCCAGAGTTCTCTTTACCCAGTATATCATGTCTGGATTTCAACAAAAAGTTGCAAAGCACACAAAAAAAAAAAAAAAAAAAAAAAAAAAAAAAAAAAAAAAAAAAGAGAGAGAGAGAGAAAAAAAGAAAAACCCTGCAGTTTGAAGAAGTAGAGCAAGAATGAGAATGAGACTCAGACATGGAGGGGATACGGGAATTATCAGACCAGGAATTTAAAGCAACTGTGATGAATACACTAAAGGCTCTAATGGAAAAAGTAGACAACATGCAAAAATAGACGGTAATACAAGCAGAAAGATGAAAATTCTGAAAAAGAAGCAAAAAGAAAAAGCTAGAGATCGGAAGTGCTTTCACAGAAATGAAGAATGCCTGTAGTTGGCTCATTAATAGTTGGGGACAGCTGAGAAAAGAATCTGAGTTTGAAGACATGTGAATAGAGACTACCAAAATAGAAAGGTAAAAAGAAAAATGACTAAAAAAGTAAAAATATCTAAGAACTGTGGGGCAGCTACCAAAAATGTAAATACATATAATAGGGAAGGAGAAGAAGAGAAAGAGAAAGGAACAGATGAAATATTTGAAACAATAATGACTAAGAATTTTTTCATATTCCAAATACAGAAAATCAGAGATAGAGAAAAATATCTTAAAAGGAGCCTGGCAGAAGGAATATCTAGCCTATGAAAAAGCAAGGATAAGAATTAAATTCTACTTCTCTTCAGCAAGCATGTAAGCAAGAAATGTGGTTATTTAGGTGTTGATAGAAAAAAAAAATCCACCTATAATTCTGTATCTTGCAAAATTATCCTTTGAAAGTAAAGGAAAAATACTTTCTCAGACAGACAAAAGACCAGTAGACTTGCCTTGTAAGAATGTTAAAGGAAGTTCTTCAGAGAGAGAAAAAAAAATGATGCAGGTCAGAAAACTCAGATTTATGGAAAGAAAGAGCATTAGAGAAAGAATAAAATAACTTATTTTTCTTATTCTTAATTCATCTAGCAGACACCAGTTTGTTCAAATTATAGGAACAATGTATTTCATTATTATACCACGTGTGTAAGTGAAATGAATGGCAGCAATAACACAAGACATCAGAGTGAGGAACTAGGAATACTTTATTATTAGGTACTCATGCCACCTTTTAATTGGTATGTTATTTAAAAGTCAACTTGGAACTCATCATGACTACAAAATGCTTGTTTGAGAGTCATACATACGTAGTATATCATTTATGTGAATTTTAAGAACATACAAATAGAAGAAAGAAACTGAGAAAAGGATAGAGACAGGACTAATTTGCAGCTCCCACTCGGGCAGACAGAGCAGCATGTGGAGACACACGTCATGAACTTTTGCTCCAAGAACTACTGCAGGAACATACCTGCAAGAGAACCCACAGATCCTTTGAAGGAAGCAGATTGCTGCTGCAGGCTCCAAGAGATAGCCGAAAAACTGTGAGTGCCCGAAGTGTGAAAGGGAGATCATCCACCTTTGAACACACACCCTTCCTGGGGAACCTGAAGGTCCATATCACAGGTGATGAATTTGGCCTTACCTGGAGCTGAGACAAACTTAGAGAGTTGAGCAAAATATAGGGGTAGAGGAAGGAGGTGGGGGAGCCGTGTGGAATCTCAGCCTCCAGGAAAGCCGTTTCTGACTTTGTCTCACAGGGTCCTTGGGGAGGACCACACGGAGAAGGAAACTTCTAGCTGAACTTTGTAACAATTTCGACTGAATACAAATTTTTCTAGCAGAATCTGGAGGAGAGGGTGAACCAGGAGGGCAGACACAGCACAGAAGTTGCAGCAGGCTGGGAAGTGTGAAACCTGAAAGCCCTGTTTGCTTTCCCAGTGAGGAGACCTGGAGCAGGAGCAAATCCTCAGCCCTGCTCACCCGTTGCCTGGAAATAAACTCGGTGCTGTTGCAGGGGTATTGCACGAGTGAGATTGGCTTTTTGGTCTGCATGGGAGCTGAGTGAGGCCTTTTACTGCAGTTTTCCCCTGCTTTCCTGGTGACATGCATGACATAGCAGAGGCAGCCATAATCCTCCTGGAAACATAACTCCATCTGCCTGAGAACCACACCCCCAACACCCAGAGTAGCTTGAGCAAGCCCTGCCCAAGGAGATTCTAAGCTCAGACACACCTAACCATGCCCCCACCTGATGGACTTTCTCTACCTGCCCTGGTAGCTAAAGACAAAGGACATAATCTCTTGGGAGTTCTGTGCCCCTGCCCACTGCCTGAGAACTTATCCAGGAGACCCTAGAGTAAGCTTGTATCCTTCCTACCTACTGCAGCTGATGCTCTCTTGAAAGAGTCACATCCTGGCTGGAGGCCAGCCGACATAAAACTAGTGCAATAAACAAAAATACAACAAAAGACCCTCACAGAGACTACTTCACTCCCTTGGTATATCCACCAGAGCAGATGTGTTATCTAGGGCTGAGAGACCTGAAAACTGATCACATCACAGGACTCTTTGCAGACATTCCCCAGTACAAGTCTGGAGCCTGGAAGCTCTGCTGGGTGGATAGATCAGAAGAAAAGTAACAATCACTGCATTTCAGCTCTCAGAAAGGCACATCCCTGAGCACCCATATCCAGGGAGCACTCACTGGGAAGAAAGAATTTGAACAATACTCGAGCCTCAGATCTTCCCTCTGACATAGTCTACCCAAATGAGAAGGAATCAGAAAAACAATTCTAGTAATATGACAAAATAAGGCTCTTTAGTACCCCCAAAAGATCATACTAGCTTACCAGCAATGCATCTAAACCAACAAGAAATCTCTGAATGCCAGAAAAAGAACTTACAAGGTTGATTATTAAGCTACTGAAGGAGGCACCAAAGGTGAATATGAACTCAAAGAAATTTCAAAAATGTTATAAGATATAAACAGAAAACTCTCCAGAGAAATAAATAAGAAGAAATCATAATTTCTGGAAATTAAAGACACACTTAGAGAAATGCAAAATAAACTGGAAAGTTTATTTTGAACTTAGAATTGAACAAATAGAAGAAAGAACTTCAGAGCTCAAAGACAAGGCTTTCAAATTAACCCAAACAAAGAAAGGAAAAAAAATATTAAATGAACAGGGCCTCCAAGAAGTTTGGGATTATGTTAAATGACCAAATCTAAGAATAGTTGATGTTCCCACGGAAGAAGAGAAATCTGAATGTTTGGAAAATGTATTTCAGGGAATAATCAAGGAAAACTTCCCCAACCTTGGTAGAGATCTATATATCCAAATACAAGAAGCTGAAAGAACATCTAAATTCTTCACAAAAAGGTAATTGCCTAAGCACATAGTCATCAGGTTATCTAAAGTCAATATGAAGGAAAGAATCTTTAGAACTGTGAGCCAAAAGCATCAGGTGACCTATGAAGGAAAACCAATCAGATTAACAGCAGATTTCTTAGCAGAAACCCTGCAAGCTAGAAGGGATTGATGTCCTTTCTTTATTCTCCTTAAACAGTTATTGGCCAAGAAATTTGTATCCAGTGAAAATAAGCTTCATAAGTGAAAGAAAAAGTCTTTTTCAGACAAACAAATGCTGAGAGAACTTACCGTCACCAAGCCAGCACTACAAGAACTGCTAAAAGCAGCTCTAAATCTTGAAATAAATCTTTGAAATACACCAGAATAGAACCACCTTAAAGCATAAATCTCACAGGACCTATAAAATAATAACACAATGAAAAAAACCCAAAGCATTCGGGCAACAAATAGCATAACGAATAGAATAGTATCTTACATCCTAATACTAACATTGAATGTAAATGGTCTAAATGCTCCACTTAAAAGATACAGAATGGCAGAAGATATAATTCACCAACCAAGTATTTGCTGTTCTGAAGAGACTTACCTAACATATAAGAACTCACATAAACTTAAGGCAAAGAGGTGGAGAAAGAAATTACATGAAAAGGGACACCAAAAGCAAACAGGAATAGCTATTCTCATATCAGACAAAACAAACTTTAAAGCAACAGCAGTTTAAAAAGACAAAGAAGGATATTAAATAATAATAAAAAGACTAGTCCAACAGGGAAACATCACAATTCTAAATATATATGAACCTAACTCCAGAGTGCCCAAATTTATATAGCAATTACTACTAGATCTAACAAATGATATAGACAGCAACCCAATAATAGTGGGGGACTTCAGTACTCTACTGACAGCACTAGACATGTTATCAAGACAAAGTCAACAAAGAAACAGAGGACTATACCCTAGAACTAATGGACTTGACAGATATTTACAGAACATTCTACCCAATGATTACATAATATACATTCTGTTCATCAGCACATGAAACATTCTCCAAGATAGACCATGTGATAGGTCACAAAACGAGTCTCAAAAAGTGTAAGATAATTGAAATTATATCAAGTATTCTCTCAGACCAGTGTGAAATAAAATTGGAAATCAAAAGGAACCCCAAAACCATGCAAATATATGGAAATTAACCTGCTTCCGAATGATTCTTGGGTCAACAATGAAATCAACATGGAAACGTAAAAAATTGTTGAACTGAATTATTTGAAATAGTAACACAACCTATCAAAACCTCCAGGCTGCAGCAAAGGTGGTGCCAAGAGGAAAGTTCATAGCATTAAATCCCTACATCGGAAAGTCTGAAAGACCGCAAATAGACAATTGAAAGGCACACCTCAAGGAGCTAGAGAAACAAAAACAAACCAAACTCACTATTCCTGACTTAGTAAGGAAAGGAAAAAAATGTATGCTGAGATTGCTAAGATATCTAATAATAATGAATCTTCTATCTGTGAAATAGTGAAGAAAAAAAAGAAATTAGTGCTAGATTTGCTGTCACACCACAAACTACAAAAGTTATGACCATAGTGCTAGATAAGTGCTTAGTCAAAATGGAAAAAGCAATAAATTTGTGACTAAAAGACGTGAACAGAAAATATGTACTACATAGAGCTGAAATATGTAGTACCCAGTACACCTACTACTAAACCCAGTTGCATATAGAGATCTGGCATCTACTAGAGGTGTTAAAATATATTCCTTGTGGAAAAGAGGACTACTTACTATATTATTAAATTCAGATGTTATTAGTAAAGTGGAATATATATGGCAGTGTCTTCTTGCTAAGTTAAATGGTACATATGATAATACAATTTTGTTTTTAAATTATTCATAAATTTATTTTTAATATTTCAGTATAATTTCTCAAATGTGATATTGATTAATATATTAGAAATATATCATCTATGTAAATACTCATTGCTGCTGCTAAAGACAGAGTGGAGGTGACTCTCTTCACAATGGAATAACCATTACTAAATTCATGATTACCGTGTACATTTATAGTTTTACTGTGAAGATTGATCACTTGCTAGCTTTAGTCACTCAACAAATATTTATAAATGCCTTCTATGTGTAGAGCATTACGCTAGAGTACAGCCATTATGTCTTGATTATAGATGCAAGTATTTGAAAATATTGAAGGACCTTCATTTTTGAAATTCAAAAAAGATTCCCTGGCAGACACTAATTACTATAATAAATAGAGATGACTTCAGTACAAACAAATGATTCAGGCTAACAATTAGTAATTAGTAATTAGTAATAAAAATAGCATAGACATTTTAAATCTTAAAAATTTAAATGCAGCAATACTTAAGAAAGGGTTTTTTAAGTTACTAATGTAGTAGTCAAGTCTAATACTAGACAAAATTTCCAATATAAAATACCTTTATATTTAATCAAATACCTTTTGTATCAGTTGACAAAGTTTGGAGGAATCTTAAATATTGAAAAACATCAATAATGTTAGTATGCGAATCCATATATGTGTGTTGTATATTATTTTGGAGAGTTGCATGTAAACAACATATTAATGTAATAAATCCAGCTTTTCTTAGTTGAATTCATTTGTAAAATAATGCAGGTTATCTTGTACAAATGTGGTCTCTATTCCAGGCCATATTTCCTGGAATGTTAATAGGGTTAAATTATTATGGTTGCAATAAAATAGACTTGCTTTATCTCGTCTATTATCTGCAATCTTGAACAAACTTTAAAATCCTCCTTCTATTCTCTTAAGGGAAGGTGGTGTATCCCCAGTTGTCTTTTTTGTTTAGTGCCCTGAACAATCTATAAATAAGAGGAAGAAGGAATAAAAGAAGGACAGGCAAGTCAAAGGAGAAATCAAATACCTAACAATATACAATATTGAAAATTAACAAATAAGAATCCAAGGCCTCTCATGCAAATGGTTCCATCTCATTAAACCACTAGACATAATTAGACAGATCTATATTCACAGGCATACAGTTAGAAAATTCTGCTTAAAATTAAATAAGTTATCAGTGATATGTAGACAATATGTAGACGGAATAATTATTTGAACAATCCTGCCTACAGTTTGTATTTTTCCAAATAGGTTTCATTTTACATTATTACAATTCATTTCATTGGACATTTTTCCAATCTTCCATTTCACTTTGCCCATAGAGTTAGACTAGGCATTACTTGAATTGTAATGTTTCTAAAAATAGCCACATGTATTAATAGTTGAGATATTGGGAAAGCTTTGTATGATGTGTTTTTGATCCTTGTATTGTCACCTATGTTCGATCAGTATTGTCCAATAGTATTAGTAGTTATTTAATTTATGCTATTTCAGTATCTAGAGAGCAAGTAAGTACATTGTATCTGTGAACACTTTAATTATGTAAGAATTTTTAGCCAAGGGAAAGACAACTACTGAGAAAGGAATATGTCATTGAAGGATAAACACATGTCATTTGTCTGCTCAATGGTCAAGGATAATATTCATTTTGGCTTTTCTAATAGAAATTACGTGATCCATAGATAAAAATTCACAGGTAAAGTATTATTGCATTTGACTTTAAACCTTTAATGTTACTATTCAATTAAATGCTATTCACATTAAGGTACAGTTCTGTAATGTGTCGTAAAATGCAAAGAGTCTGTTAGGACATTCACCCACACATTCATCTAATAAATATCACCACCCGTGTGCAATGCACTGAGCCATTTTCTGTCTAGATTCTCTCTGTGGTTGGGCACTTTATCTGTGTACCCCTCTGAAATCTATCACTGGTAATAAATTAACCAGTTTGTCTTAACATTACCTTTGCCATGGGAACATTAGAGCTACCTAGGGACACTTCTACTGGAAAAAAGATACCTGAGCATGATAAAGTTTTTATGTTTATAAAGATGATTTCTCTACCTAGTAGACAAATCATAGTGAAACTGGATCATTTGAATGACAATTGAATTGCTACAGCCAAAGGAAAGGGGAATCCTTGAATAGAGCCTGAGGACAATTACTATTATTAGAGATTTAGGCTCTTAACGTTTCCAACGTTGGGGGCTAGTTTCTACTGACGAGAAAGGGGAAATATACAGATTTTCAGAGGGTCTCCATTTCATTCAGGCCATCTGGGAACCGTTTAACAAATTGCCTCTTTTATTCAGTGAGCAGTAATATAACTACTAAAAGTGATCACTTTATAATCTCTCACTTTGAAATAGATTGTCTTTCTCTCCTGCTCACATAGGCAATGCTGCATCCATATCTCTAAATTTTATAGCCAGGAGTGGAATACGTACATCTCTTGGTTTCTAGGACTCTACTGTCCAGGTTAGGCTCAGCAGAAAGTAAAGATGGACTGAGACAAACTGACTCCAGTCAACCCCTCCCTCCCTCAAATACTATTTTCTATCCCTGGAGCCAGTATAATCATGGAAATTAGAAGTGAGGTTTCTGAAGGCGAACATCCAATATATAAATTGAGTACCTACTGTGTTCTAGAGCTCCTTCTAGGCACTTCTTCACCATATTGAAGACAAGTTGTTTTTGACGACTCATGGTGATCATTATGAACTTAACCTTTCAAAGGTCATTGACACTGGGAGCTCTCAGGACCTTGAAGGAAAATTTTCTCCCTAATCCCCAAAGTTTTGCAAGGGTTTTATGTATCTTTGACTAAGAGGACATTTTTCTTCCTTCTTTTTTCAAAGATACATAATAGGCATTTAAGATTGTTGGGTAAGTGACTGAATAAATAAACTGTTCCTGTAGTTAAATTACTTAAACTCTTTATTTATACAAGTTTCTATTTCTCTGTAATGTGAAGGTGTTAAGAAATAAAATTGAGTGCATGGCTGGGTAAGGTGGCACACGCCTGTAATACCAGAACTTTGGTAGGCCAAAGTGGGCAGATCACTTGAGGTCAGGAGTTTGAGACCAGTCTGGGCACTATGGTGAAATCCCGTCTCTACTAAAAAATACAAAAATTAGCTAGGCATGGTGGTATGTGCCTGTAGTCTCAGCTACTAGGGAGGCTGATGCACGAGAATCATTTGAATGTGGAAGGCGGAGGTTGCAGTGAACCAAGATAGTGCCTGGGCGACAGAGTGAGACTCTGTCCTCTGTCTCAAAAAAAAAGACAACAAAAAACTGAGTCTATTGGGAGTGGCGTTGATAAAAATGCTTTGGAGACTATGGGTTGTCTTTGAAAGGTTGTCTTTGCTGCTCTGTTATAGTAACAAAGGAAAACTATACTTCAGTTTAATGATTCAAAAGAAATAACTGTCGTTGTGTATTATTAGAATATAACATAATAAAATAAATTTCATCAGTGTCTTCTAGATTCAATGATTTTCATAACTGAACATGTCAAAGTATTTGGGTGCAACTAAGCAAAGTTGATTAGCAGCCTTTAAGAAACTATCAGAATGAAAGCAGTTAAATAAATCAGTGATAAAGGTCCTTGACCCCGATATAGCCATTGTCTAATCTCATAATTTGAGCATTCAAGGAGGTATCGAGGGAATCCAGTTGTTACAGAAGAACCCAAAACATAATTGAAAGTGACAGATGATCAACCAGAGATTGGGAAATCATGAAATAGAAAACCATTTGCTTCAGGAGCTGCATAAAATATAAGATACAGTTCTTTTT
>NW_016107726.1:1744129-1786751 GCF_001604975.1 Cebus imitator | reverse complement strand
AATCCAGAGTTTCTGGTTGCTGTTCTTTTGTGGGGGTGGGGCCAGCCGAGCCTGATCGCCTGGCTCCCTGTCTCAGAGCCTTTTTTAAGTTGGTGTTCCAGTCGCCTGTGGAAGAGGCGCCGGGGTCTGTTTGTTTTCCCCTGCGGCCACTCACTGCGCTGGCTTAAACAGCGGCACTGAGGTTTGTGGCGCTTTTTTTTCTTTTTTTTGCCCTGGAATCTACTGTTCTGGTTCTCTGCTCAGTCCCCTTTTTGAACCAGCGTATGGGCGACTTCCCGTGGCTCCAATCGCCAGCCTAAAGGGCCCCGGACCAGTGTATTTTGTACGGAGAACCGCGGCTCGGGGCGCGGACAAAGCAGCCGCGCGGCGCAAAGCAGTGGCGCTGGCCGGCACAGCTGCGCTGGCCGAAAGAGCCGCGCTGGCGACCGTGGAGCACCTCTGCCCGGGAATTTCCTAGTCTGTGGGCAATAAAAACGCGGCATCCACTCACCCTCTGCGCTTTCACTGGGAGCTGCGATCCTGAGCTGTTCCTAAACGGCCATCTTGGATCCAAGATACAGTTCTTGATTTTCAATCAATCTTGAAAATCACTGGTAGAAAAGGTAGATGAAAATTATGAGAATTCAAAAATTTACTTATGCATTTACCAATTATTATTTCTTCCATTTTGTCATGGTTCTCCTTGTATTATCTGAAAGGAGTTGTTAAGGAACAATTACAGGACCAAGAATTTAATACTTCATGAAACTTTTTAATCACAGAGTAGACTAAAAAGTATTCCTTCTATTTGTCTTTGTAGCCCACCCAAAATGATAATAGAAACAGCATCATCTTTAGGATCGAAGACTCAAATAGGTGTTGGTGTGTCATTTAGTTGTATATGTTTTAAATGAAAATTTAAAACAAATTTAGGCATCATCTCTCAAAATCTTTGTTGCTGTATATTAACCCCATTGTTGTGAAAAAATGTGTATCTTTTACAAATCATACTCTGTTTACTGGTGGCTTAAAAACTTTTTAGCCTGCATAGTACTTGGAAAGAGAATCATTTTTTCCTGCGGTTGTTTGCTCATCTGTGTGTAATTTAAAACTGGAACATATTAATTTTCTTAGCTGTTCTTAGTGAAATGTTCATGAAAGGATATATAATTATCTTGTAACCATCCATGCAGTTACATTTTATTTGCACTCAATTTTTAATACATTAGTAATAAATGTACACTGGAAAAAAGAGTTGTAAACTTTATCTGTAAACCTACCACCCATAGATAACCCCAGCTAATATACTTAATTTATATACTTTCAGACCTTATATTATTGTTATTATAAATAAACACATCTCATCTGTATCTTTTTAGAGTTGTATATTTATGTCAATAGATAAATCCACATTTATCTAGAATAGAGGATTATGCTCTATATGTTATTTTTAACTTGATTTTAAATTCAAACTGTATTATGAATATTCTTCCATATTTATAGATGTTAGCCCTTTTTTTAAGAATTAGGACATCTTAAATCACTCTCTACTTTTGGGCATTTAACTTGTTTTCTTCACTATTATCAATACCCCATTATTTAAAAAAATATATATTTATCAAGTTGCTTTAAAAATGTATTTTCCTAAATTCTCAGTGGAATTTCTCAGTCCCATGGAATGTATACATATGTTGCTCCTTTTAAAAGGAATGGATAAATTCCTCTCCCACAAGCAGTGTTCTGCACTGGTCCTTTCTACAAATTTTTGTCAGGCTGGTATTATCATAATCTTAAAAATATTAATTTGATAATCAAAAAGTAACAGCTATGCTTGTTTTCTTTAGGAAAACAGAACACGTTACCCATATTTCTGTAGGGTTTTCATTCTCCACAAAAGAAAGTCCAGTAGTTTTCAATAACAAGTAGTTCGGTAGGACCAAAACCACTCCATTGGGTCAGTGGTAAAATTTGTCTTTGGCGTTAAACATTAAGGCAGCCGTGAATAAAGACATGAATATCTTTGGAGCATTCATACAGCATTTAGTCCAGTCTTATTTACAGTTAGACTTTTTGATAATGGCTTTGGGCTGACAATAAATATAAAATCTGAAATTAGGCTTTTTAAATATTATAATCCAAAAGCAAAAATGTCTTCCTAGAAATAGCAAAGGATTGCTTTTGCTGGGTTTGCTCCACTAACTCATGTAGGCAATATCCCAAACTTAAACAGCCAGCAGTTGTTTTGCAAAAGACAAACTGCATCTGAAATCAGTGTGACAGGACCACAGTTTCCATCTCATCACTTCCACTAACTTATATTTAAGAAAGCACGACTTGAGTAATAAAAACCACCATACAATAAACAAATTCTTCAATGAGAATGTTTTGAAATCAAGAGAAAAACAGGCTCAGGGCATTGTGTTATAGCAAAATTTTGCCTTTGGCAAAAGTTTTACAATGGAATAGGGTTTTTTAAATATTGGAAATGAGGTTAAGTGCATGGCTAATTGAACTGGGGAAGACAGCTTAATTAGCTAATTTCTCTCCTTCAAATCCAAGAAGTCAGAAAGCGAATTTTCATCTATTCTTCCATTTATCCAATTAGAACATATTTTCCCCACACATAGGGCTACTAGAAGAAGTAATAGTTATGTCTGATGGCTCCTGGGAAGCATTGTTGATAGATAGGAACTCCTCTATAGTGATAACTACAGATGATCAAATTAACCAGAAATAAATTTTGGTTATATATTGCTTCTTGCCATTCTGTAGGCTACCTCCTCCAAAGCAGATCATAGACCAATGCATTTATGACCACAGAATCACCTCTTAATGGTTTTAGACTGTATATAGCATAGTGGTAGTCATATACTGCTGGTGCTAGTCAAACTTGAGATCAACAACTCTGTTGGATTTTTACCCCTCTCTTCCTTGTTTTTCTCCTCCTCCATCTTCTGAATTTCAGGTTTGAGCATGTAATATTTTCCAGGCTTTGTTTTGAGCATTATTTGTATATTACCATTTATCCTAAGATTATTTTGAGTCAAATACAGGTAAGACATTCCATTAACTTATCTTCATTTTGGAGATGAAGAAACAGATTCATAGACGTAAAGAGGACTCTAGGACTAACTGTCCATTGTCATTGCTCATGTTACTTAACCTCTTTAACCCTCAGTTGTGAATCCAATAACAATCAAAATCATAGGCAAGTTTGCTGAGGGCCAACTGTGTGACAAGTGCTTTGATAATTGATTGGTCTTTACAGCAACCTTATGAGAGAAGTGTTATTACTCCCATGTTACAAGTGAGAAAAATAAGGATTAGAGAGGTACAGACAGTTGCACTAGAACACAGGGCTAGCAAGTCAAGAAACAGAAATTAGATGTGGGATACTGTTTCACTCAGGCCTAGAGGATTTAAAAACAACCCATTTTAAATGCTTAATATAGTGGCCAGAGTATACGCTCATGAGAGTATACTCATAAAATGAGAGTATGCATTTGGTGTTACTTTTCACAGTGGCCTTTTTGCAGTTAGTAAACAGCAGCACCAATAATTGAACTAGGCTGTATGACTCTCAGCCTATAAATCTCTAACTTTTGATTTTATGAAATAAATTTGATTTGCATATGGGTATTGCTGGTGAGGGAAACATAAAGAGGTCGATTTCCCCACTTTAAATTTTTTTGGCTAAAGACCCATAGTTGACAATATTTTAATGGTTGCTACATACTCTTTTATGAGGTGAATTTCATTTTATATTTGTAAGGGGTTTTTATTGCAAATCATCTCATAACAGTCAATTCTGAAGACTTTACATAAATGTCAACTTGTTTGTGAGCTGTTTTCATTGTGAACAGTTCCTCTCTCAATTCCCTCAAGAACAGCTTTCTCTGGACATCAATATCATTGTCAATTGTGAATTGTCAGTTAATAGCTTAGCAATTGTCTATCATGCTCCTAATGCATGGATGACACAGAGAATATAAAGTCAGTAACTTGGATTTTCTGCAAGATACCCATACGCAAGCCAATACTTTAAGGGGAGTGTCAGGAGCAAGACTGAGGTATTAATATAGGACTCTGAGAGATGAGAAAAGGGAAAACTATCTTAACCTAAATGGTTAGAAATGACTGTGGGAAAAAAGAAACTTCATCACTCCAAAAAGAATATTACAGTGATAATTTAATTGACCATTGGGTTTAACTTGACCATTGTAAAATGACCAAAAGGGTGATTTTTTTTTTTAACCAATGTTTAAAATGTAGTGCTACCTGATATAAACATTGTGGCCTAATATTTACATTCTTATTATTTTTTCTCCTTTTTGTCTTTTTCTACCGAGCGAAACTGAAAAAACGCACTTTGTTTTTATACTAAAATTTTGGAATACCATTAAACAGCAACACACTGGGCAACTAAATTCTTATTTTATATCTTCTCCCTTTAAGATTGTTAAAGGAAGGAATTGAACTAGTGGGGAAAAGTAAATACTGGCAAAAACATGCTTTCGACTAGAGTGTGTTCCAGTAATGATTATGAAATATGTCAAACTGTTCTAAAATACTAAATATTATCACAATTTATTCTATATTAAAATAGAACAATGGAATAACTTTTGTTATCTCAATGTGAAGATAGATTTTAACAATGTTTATATAAAACAAAGAGGAAAGGACCATGATTATGGATAGACAGGGAGACATTACTTTAGATGGTTTGACTTCCCTGATTCATAATTCAACACATAACTCTGGCATACGCTGGGCACTTAGGGAAGTCACATTAAGTATTTCACAGCAAATGGAGTGTGAGAAAAATGATTTTCAGAAATCTTGGTATTTACTTATTTTAACTCATCTTGAATTGATTGTTCTTTACATGAAATATAATTTGACAAAATGTAATAGGTTTTAGTGTATGTGCAAAATGAGAATTTTCTGATCATTCAGATATTAAAATTAACTTTATAAATACAAATACATATAATTACCTATTACAATTTTAAGGTTTATTTTAATAAAAGCCTTTATAAAAACCTGGAGAAATCTCATTTATATTACAAATGTAAAACTCCTACATTTCTTTTACTTGACATTATTTACTATTAATGATGTTGGGTTTATTCAAAAATGCAGGCACTGACTCCAATTAGCCTGCTAAGCTATTATATAATTTATCAATGCAATAGGTCAAACAATTAAATCAGAATATTTAATAAAATTGAAAATGTATTTTTTTATTTTTTAACATAAGTCCATATTGGTTGTTTTGAAGAAGCAATTTCTTCTTTAAAATGATAAAAATTGTCTATATGAAATCAATAGCCAATACTTTAAAAGCTGTAACATTACAGACATTTTCATTAAAATGAGAAAAAAGATAATTATACCTATCACTACTACTATACTATATCAATTAACTATTATGCTGAAAATTCTGGCCAGTAAAGTTGGGGAAGAAAATAAATATGAATGTATATTTAAAATTATGAACTAAATATTTACTGTTTTACAGGAAAAGGAAAATTCTAATATCTGATAAAATATTGAAAATCAATTTTAAAATAATATGTTAAAGAAAAATGAACAGTTTTCTCATAAAGTACTATATCTAAAGAAGAACTAGGTGAAGTTTTATTGGCTTTACTATTAACCAAAGACATTCATACTAAAGCAGTAATTGACATATTTTCTAAAATTAAAATAATGAAGATATAACAGTAGTTCTAATATTGGCAAAACACAAGAAAATGGACATTCTCAGATATTGCTGGTGTGACTATGAGTTTAATTTTTCTAGAAGGAATTTGATCATATTTAACAAAATATTTAAAACTTCTACATTCTTTGATAATGTAATTTCATCTCATAATTTTCTTAAGGTAATACTTAGCTGTATCCACCTTCATTCCCAAAATAAAACTGAAAAAAAACTAAACGTGTAATAATTGCAGAATGGCTGAATGTTATTTTATGAAAAATATAGGAAATGCAGAAAAATAATGTTTAATAATACAAAACTAGTAACGCAAAATACATGATGTTTAATAACAATACACATGTATATTCATTTTGGAAAGAAAATATATATATATGCAAATTTGAAAGAAATTGTCTCATGTTGACATTTTGACTTATCATTTGCTAGCCAAATTATCAATGCTTTTAAGTTTCTACTCCCTGCCTTTATTTTATAAATAATACTTTTTGTTATGTCTATAGTTGTACTAAATTCAGTTCAGGTGAATTGTTATTTAAATCTACAGAAAAAAATTTGCTTTGACCACAAATTCTATTAGGAGGTTAAAGTAATTATAAAACATATATCCAGGTTTTGTTGATTTGTTTCAGTACATAATAGACCTATTATGTAATTTGAGTAAATTTTTTCTTACAGTTATATAGGCAGTCATCTCCTTATGCAATTCTGATAGGCATGAATATCAGTTACCATAGTTTAGTTAAATGCTGCCAGTCCTCCAACAACATAGTTCAAGTGTCAGGTAACATGGAATATTACTGTGACTAATTACATAAACATTGCTGCTGGCTCTGCAGTCCACAAATTACCACATAAAATAACAGATGCACATTGTGGTCAGTGACCAATCATGTTTCCTTTTTCAAAATCTGTTGGTGATTGCACACTACACATTTATTATTCAGTTTATTCATAGACAGAGAAGCATGTGGTTGTATTGCCTCCTTATGAGTGATAAACCCAAGTGACACTTTACAAACACAGATATTAAAAAAAGAAGAGGAATTAGGCAGCAAAGATGAAAGCACTGCAAAGAAAGAAAATACTTGAAGTAAAATTCCAATTGAACCTAAGTGGAGTCATAGAAGAAATAGTCACTACTGCTGTTTGAGAGATTCTGGATATGCAGCCGGAGCTACTTAGTGGAGGTGAACTTAACAAAAATGAGGAAAG
This sequence comes from Cebus imitator, assembly GCF_001604975.1. Lineage (NCBI taxonomy): Eukaryota > Metazoa > Chordata > Mammalia > Primates > Cebidae > Cebus > Cebus imitator. The sequence goes on along the minus strand of NW_016107726.1, from coordinate 1,779,832 downwards.
GGCTTGCCACGAATAGGGTGAAGATGTCCTTGAGGAAGTGACACCGCAAACACTTCACATTAGAGAAATTCTCGCAGGTACTTTACAACACTAAAAGTACGAAAGTCAAAATGTTGGAAGCTGATTCAAACTTAGAAAGGAGCATGGCAATTCACCAAGGCATAGAAAAGATGCGGTGTTCAGCCTGGTAAGTTATAGGTGAGATGAGGGCACGCGCTGTTCAAAGTACTTTTAGTGAGTATTTTACGAAGGAGTAAAACAACTTCTCCAAGTTTGTAATGTTTTAAATTACAGATTACTAAATACGTGTTTGTTTTTACTGGTTCATTTCTTTACATTTATAATCGGCAGTGGGGAGTTTTTGACGTTTTTGAAGTTTTAAAAGTCTTAGAACTATCATCACCTTTCCTGTTTATTATTCAGATCACTTTGCATGTTTGGAACACAGAGGATACATGATTGGGAGGATAGATATCTTATTTTCCAAGATGTGATTATTACACATTGTATGGCTTTATCAAAACATTCCACGTAGCCTGTAAATTCATAAACCCACTATGTACCCACAAAAATTAAGGAAAAAAAAAAAGATCATTTTGCATGGCTTAAGCTTGCATCGTCACTTTTACAATCCCACCCTACCGTGCCCATAAATATGCTATTTCTGACTTACAAAATATTTTTCAAATATAATCATTGCTGACTTTAAACTCACGCATATGTGCTTTACATCTCGTGACAGTTCCTAGCATATCAATAATATGAAAGAAAATCACAGCTTTATCTTTGTTCATTGTTGTGATACTTTTTGTTCTAGTGTGATCGCTGCTTGCCTCTTTATAATGACAAGCCCTTCCGCCAAGGTGATCAAGTTCACGCTTTCAATTGTAAACCTTGTCAATGCAACAGCCATTCCAAAAGCTGCCATTACAACATCTCTGTGGACCCATTTCCTTTTGAGCACTTTAGAGGGGGAGGAGGAGTTTGTGATGATTGTGAGCATAACACTACAGGTAAGTAGCAAATAAATTGCTGACTTGGTCTTGGAGATCTGTGTGCTTCTATTTACAATGCAAATTATTTTGAATTATGTTATTGCTATCTTATTTAAGAATGTGTTTTCATACTGTTAAGTTTGAAAACCAAAGCTGATTCACCAAATCTTCCTATTTCCACGTCACTAGATAGTTTTCACAAGTGACACTCTAGTCTTAAACTGTATCTTTTCAGAAAAAAAAATTTTTTTTAAAGGATTTACACCATTTGACTAAACCACAGACATATTTAGAATAACTCAGGAATGCTAAGTTTGAACATATATCCTTAAGATAAGTTTCCCTGTGTCCCCTTTATTGTCCTTTATGTCTGGATTCTCGTGGAGATTATATTCATTCAGACTTGGCATGGACACTGGTAATCTGATAATACTCTTTTTAGAATTGCTAATTAAATGAAGATGATGATAATCAAAGTCCTGTTCTAAAACTACAAGCATTCGACTAGTCATTGAAAATTATCATCCTTTTGAAGGGCAAGTTTATTAAAAATAAAAATGGCCAACACATGAATAGCACATATCTGATGGGTTTCAAAGTGATACTCCTAAGCACGAATGCATTTATTAAATGATTATCAATAACTTTAATATCACAAGATCTTGGGTAGGTGCTGGGACATGAAGATGCATAAGACAATGATTTTTTCTGTCTTTGGGTTATTGCATAGTGGGAAAGACAGACCATTGAAAGGAACAATTACAAAGTTGTCTGATGATTGCTAAGCCAGGGCAAGTACAGTAGGAATTCACCAGTTGAAGGTGTGAGAGGGAGGAGCATTAGGATGGTGAACTAAGGCTTACAATTAGGAAAACATTTTGTGCAGTGGCCTAGGAGAGAGAGGAACATGCCACCTTTGAAAAAATGAAAGATGGGCAAATGGCTGGTGGCAAGAAGATAAATTGGAAGGAAGATAAGGCAAGATCATAGAGGGCTCTGGAGCCATGATAAAGCATTTGGCTTCTATTTAATGTCAATAAGATGACACTTAAGGGTTTTATCAGGAAAGAGACATGATCAGTTACTTGTTTTTAAAAGATACATTTCTTTATAAAGTGAAAAATTGATTGGAGAGGGTTAGAGTGGTTTGGGAAAACCAGTTAGTGGGGTGCTGCAATAGTCCAGGTGAGAAATAATGTCAGAATACGTTTCAGATGGTGTGGATAGAGGGAAATGGATCAAAGTGACATTTAGGATCAAAAAAATGAGTGTTTTGTGAGCAGCGTATAGGCAAGGGAAGGAAGGAGAGCCAAGACTGATACCTGACATTACATTCCAGCTTGAGCAGTAAGCTCAACGTTGGTGACAGCCATTGAGATAGAAAATATAGGAGGATTGAGATGAGGCAGAAGATGGCAAGTTCTGTGGTGGATATGTTCACTCTGTGTTTCCGGGGGACATAGGGGAAACTGCTGAGGCCAGTTAGAAACACAGTTCTGAAGCTCTTTTCTTCAAGGGCATCCTCTCATGATACTTCAGAAAAGATCAGAATCATTTAAACATGTTAGTGACAACTGTGCTTATCATGGTTTAAAAATGTGTATTTATTCCTGGTATTATTTAGTTAAGATTCCCCTTACCTTCTGGACTGTAAGAGAGCTTTGTGAAAGAAATGCAATGGGTATTGTGTATTTAGTTCATTACTATATTACACAGCACTTAGCACAGTATTTGATACATGGTCATTACCCAATAAATACTTACTCATTGATACATAAAAGAGAGATTTCTCTAGATCGAAGATACAGATTTGGGAGTCAATAGCATATGTAAGTGGAAACAGTCTAGAAATGTTATAAATCAATCTCATTTTTAAGTAGCCCAATAGCCAATGTCTATCAGAATATGAATTTTCACTTGATTATATCTATAGTCTTCTAATATTGGAGCAATTTCAACAATTTTTGAGCAAACTACATCATGTTTAAAGGGGGAATTGATATACTTGAGTTTTATTTCAGCTTATTTCAATTATCTTATATACTACTCTTGTTCACTTTAGAAACACCTATAGGTTTTTTGTTACATAATATAGCAAGAGAAATTTTCCACTTATAAATTATAAACTATAGTAATTACCTGATATATCTGTCAGGCTATTTTAGTATTTAAAGTGAAAAGTACTTGGTATATCTAAATACAATGAATTTCTATTTGATCTTTGAAATGAAAACTAATGGCCACTAACAGAATCATTTGTTTTTAATTGTGTTAACTACAGAGTAATAAATTATATTAAGAGAAGTCTCCCATTTTACATGATTTAGTTCTAGAAAAATACTTCCAATACTACATACTTACAGGCTTCTAATTATATGAGTATCATCTACCACACTGTAGAAATTTCTCATACTGTATTGAATTTAGATGAAGTACGTGATCCTAGATGTAAAGTTTTAAGTTTAAGAATAAACTATTTTCAAACGTATGGGCCCCTACGAAGCACCGCTTTTAGAAGTGTGGTATTATATAACAGATGGGAGTTTAATGAAGTAAAGCACAGTTTGTAACAGGTTCATTGTTTCATATGCTCTGGATCACTAAATTGGCAGGTAGAGATGAAAGGTGCATTAAAATGGACGTCCCGAAAATTATAGAATTCTCTCAGAGGAATACAGTCTTTAATTTTGAATTATGCAGCTGATTTTAATGAATTAGAAGTCATAATGCATAACCTTTCCGTGATGCAGGAAGGAACTGTGAGCTGTGCAAGGATTTCTTTTTCCGACAAGTTGGTGCAGATCCTTCAGCCATAGATGTTTGCAAATCCTGTGACTGTGATAAAGTTGGCACTAGAAATGGTAGCATTCTTTGTGATCAGGTGAGTTTTTCTGGGTATTGAAGGTAAAGGATCACTCTCTCTGCCAGAAACGTATTTGGGTGTTATTTTTCTAGTAGAATTGAAGACTGCATTTACCCGGAAATCCTCAATGTGTATTTGCATTTCAAAGAGATGGTTGTTCCTGTGCAACTTTTAGTATGGACATGAAATATAGCACTAGTTCAGTGGACCTTTGCATATAAAAAGGCTTATTTTAGCTTTAATTTTACAAATGTCAAAAAATTGGAGAGTAGAGGTTCCAAGTAAATTGGGGTATATGTCTTGGAATTAATCTTGAATTAATATTAAAAAATAATATAAATAAACAAGAACAGTTTCTCCAAAGATTTTGTAGAATATAGTGTAGCAAAAGTCACTTACACTTAGAGCCAAATGGAAATTATGATAGCCTCACTTCTAAATTTTTTAGTCTAACTTTCCCTGTTAAAAGTACAATGGATTTTAAAAATAATTTTAAAACATTTTTATTACCTACATCACAAATATTGATGTCTAGCCTACATGCACAAAGATTCTAACTATCCTTGGTTCATGTATTCCACAATAAGTAGAAAAAGAAGTTTCTTATTTAAACTGAAGTTTTTAGTTGTTCTGATTATACTGGTAAGTGAAAATTGGTAAAGGAAAAATTTACTTGGAAGAATCAATTCAATGATTGTATTTTTAACAATTATATTCTGCTGTAAATAATTAAGGCCAGGAGCATAAACCACAATTTGGTTATAGAACATTTGTTATAAAGTTATATTGTGAACATAATACATACAATACAAAATCTTTGTCATATAATTTTGAGAATGCATTAAAAATTGCTTTCTCAAATAAAAGACAAATGTAAACCAAGGCAAAAATATGGATTCAAAGACCTTTAGAGTAACTGTCATGTGTTAATAAGGGAGCATTAAATCTTTCATTTGAAAGCTAAAGAGTAGAAAAAAATTAATAAAGACAATTTCTACTATTTTTATACTATAATATTAAGGGACTGTTTTCTCAGTCATACTGAAGTTTTACATATATGAATTAGTAAACTCTGACTGTATCTTTATATTATGTCTCATTTTTACAAATCTACCATGAATTTTCAGCATGGCTATCTTTTGCTTATCATTCAAATATTGATATATCTTTTGCAATATCTTTGCTGACCACCCATTTACAAAACATTCGCAAATCTTTTATATCATCCCATGTTATTCTCATCACAGGCTTTGTAAAATTCATTTATTTGTTTACTTTTTTTCTTCTCTGTCCAACATAAACAGTTTTGATCATATAAAAAAAGCCCCAGTAAGAATTTGTTGTATTAATGTTGAATGAATACAAAGAGGTTATCTGAGCACTGATCTTATAGTTAGATTGTCATTTAGAATGGTCATTACAATAATCTGGGCATTGTATAAATTTTCACTTGCAGAACAGTTTTTCTCCCTGAAAGTCTAAGGTCAAGAGCTTTGTTATATAGTATAGGAAGATTGTAAACTACAGTTTTACCTCCCAGAATCTCAGTTACACATCATAACCTATATGAGCTATCATGCATCAGATTTGTCTCTCTTTCATCATTCCGATCTAAAAGAAATTGAAATCTGATTTTTCTGAACTCAAATTTCTATTTCAAGTCCATTATATAGGGGTGCTAGACAACTTTGGGTGGTTCTTTGATTTAAAATAATTAACAACTGACTATCCAAGAAAAAAAAAACCCACCATAATTAATTTCAATCTTCTAATGAGTTGTCACTGAACATGGAATTCAGAAGAGATGTACTTAATCTGGTCTTATGACCCAGTGCAGAGTACTACAATAAAATACTGGCTCTAGATTTCTTTCTTAACATCTCACAAAGTGGATTTAATTATAGGATGGAATTATGAAAGATTATACCATTTATAAGCAGGATATCAGCTGTAGATAGGTATTTTTTTAAGATGTTATTTTATAAGTTGGGGAAGTTTTTCTCTATTCCTAGTTTTTCTCAGAGTGGTTTTTATGAATGGTGTTAAATTTTGTCAGCTACTATTTCTGCATCAATTATGATCACATGATCTTTTTGCTTTAATTTGTTAGTAAAGTGGAGTACATTGGTTGATTTTCAAATGTTGAACCAGCATTGTATCCCTGGAATAAAACTACCTTGGTCTTTGTGTATAATTCTCCTCATAAATTCTATTTGCTAAAATTTTGCTAAGAATTTTACATCTATATTCACAAGACATATTGCTCTATGGCTTAGTTTTTATATATTGTGTTTGTTTGGTTTTGATATCAGGATATTACTCCCATGAAATGAATTATAAAATCTTCATTTCTGTTCTTTTTGTATAAGAAATGCAGAACTGGTGTTAATTACTCTTTAAAATTTTAGAATACTCCACGTATTAGTCCATTTCATACTGCTATGAAGAACTGCCCAAGACAGAGTAAGTTGTAAAGTAAAAAATGTTTACTTATATTTATTTATTTAGAGACAGAGTCATGCTCTGTCACCCAGGATGGAGTGCAGTGGCATGATCTCAGCTCACTGGAACCTCCACCTCCAGGGTTCAAGATATTCTCCTCCCTCAGCCTTCTGCGTATCCTCACCACTATGCCTGGCCTTTTTCTTTTTGCATTTTTTTTTTAATTTACTTTCTGTTTTTATAGTAGAGATGGAGTTTCACCATGTTGACCAGACTGGTCTCAAACTCCCACCTACCTCGGCCTCCCAAAGTGCTAGGATTACAGGCATGTGCCACTGTGACTGGCCAGAAGAAGAGATTTGGTGGACTCATAATTCCACATGGCTAAGGAGGTTTCACAGTCATGGCAGAAAGCAAAGGAGGAGCAAAAGCACATCTTACATGGCAGGAGGCAAGAGAGAAGTGCTGAGTGAGGAATGGGAAAATCCCCTTATAAAAGCATTAGATGTCATGAGAACTAACTCACTGTCAGGAGAACAGGATAGGGGAAACTGCCTCCATGACTTAATTATCCCTACCAGGTCCCTCCCAAGACACTTGGGGATTATGGGAACTATAATTCAAGATAAGGTTTGAGTTAGGACACAGCCAAATTCACCCCTAACCCCTCCTAAATCTCGTGTCTTCACCATTCAAAACAAAAACAGTCCCCCAAAGTGTTAAGTCATTCTAGCATTAACTCAAAACTTCATGTCCAAAGTCTCATCTGAGACAGGGCAAGTCCCTTCTGCCTATGAGCCTGTATAATCAAAAGCAAGTTAGTTACTTCCTAGGTACAATGCGGGTAAGGCATTGGGTAAATACACTCATTCCAAATGGGAGAAATTGGCCAAAACAAAGGGCCTACAGGCCCCCTCCATGTCTGAAATCCAGTGGGGCAGTCATTAAACCTCAAAGTTACCAAATGATCTCCTATGACTCCATGTATCACATCCAGGGTACATTGATGCAAGAGGTGGCTCCCACAACCTTGGGCAGCTCTGCCTCTGTGGCTTTGCTGGGTACAGCCCCACTCCTGGCTGCCCCTACAGGCTGGCGTTGAGTGTCTGTGGGTTTTCTAGGTGCATGGTGCAAGGTGGTGGTGGATCTACCATTCCGAGGGCTAGAGGATGATGGCTCCCTTCTCATAGCTCCACTAGGCAGTGTCCCAGTGGGGACTCTGTGTGGGGGCTCCAATCCCACATTTCCCTTCCACACTGCCTTAGCAGAGGTACTCCATGAGGGATCTGCCCCTGCAGCACATCCTCTGCCTGGACATCCAGGCATTTTCACAGATCCTCTGAAATCTGGGCAGAGGTTTCAAAGCCTCAATTCTTGTCTTCTGTGCACCTGCAGGCCCAACAATATGTGGAAGCTGCTAAGGCTTGAGGCTGCCATTCTCTGAGGCAGTGATCTGAGCTGTATGTTGGCCCCTTCTAGGTTTTTGGGTATCTTTACAGCAGCACCCCACTACCAGTATACTGTATTAGTCCATTCTCACTCTGCTATAACAACAAACCTGAAACTGGGTAATTTATAAAGGAAAAGGTTTAAATGACTTACAGTTTAACTATTTAATTGACTTACAGAGGTTTAATTGACTTACAGTTCCATAGGGCTATAGAGGCCTCAGTAAGCTTACAATCATGGCAGGAGAAACAAATATGTCCTTCTTTATATGGTGACAGCAAGGAGAAGTGCCAAGTGAGGATGGGGGGAAATTCCTTATAAAATCATGAGATCTTGTGAGAACTCACTATCAGGAGAACAGTATGGGAGAAACTGCCCCCATGATTCAGTCATCTCCACCTGGTTCCTCCTACAACACATGGGGATTATGGGAATCTCTCAGGATGAGATTTGGGCGGGGACACAGCAAACCTCTATCACTCCAGTGGAGCTGTCTCAGATTTCCTTGAAACAGAAATAATTTATTATTAATTCAAAAGAAAATACTAAATAATTCAAAATAAAATATGTGTATATATATATATATATATATATATATATATATAGAGAGAGAGAGAGAGAGAGAGAGCTGTAAGAAAATGAGTCATATTAACATCATTAGGAATTTAATGTTACTAGAAGGCAATTCAGAATTACCTTAAAAATTAGATAAAGAAGACATCTTGAAGAAAAACTTGATACTCAGCTCTACCCAAGTTATGACTCCAACATGATGTTAAGATTCTTTTTGTACTGATAGATGGTCAAAACATTACCATTCATAACCCCATATTAAAATATTTAATATGCAAAGTGAACAAGGAATGTAAGACTGGAGACAACATTAAACACAAGAAATTATAGGTAATTGTGATCCAAAGAAGTAAATATAAGTCAAAATATATTTTCAAAGTATCCATTGGTCTTTACGGTCTTCAAGCATACTTTCCTCACATGTGTGTTTAATAATTTAATTTTATTTAAGATCAAATCATAATTTTTTGTTTTCTACTGAATAATTATTGTGTGGACATAATATAGTCAGTTTATATTAAGAATAAAGTTCAGTCCATAGGCAAAGAATATATGACATAATGGCTGTGAAACGAAAGATAAATACTATAAAATTGATTCTCTATAGATGGGTGGGTAGATATAAATTTAGACATCATGAATAATAAAGAGAAATAGAAAAAAGTAAAAATGCATTAATTTGTCTAACTTTCAAGTAGAACGTTATTAGATATTATGTATGTTATTTAGAGATATACAAATAACAAGTAGAGAGCCAAAAATGTGTCCAAATATTTCAATGAGAAACTGGATGCTTTTTTTCTAAGATAAAAAGCAAGATAACAATATCCCCAGTTACCACTTCTACCTAACATTGTACTGAAGGTTCTAGCCAAGGAAATTAGGCAAGAAAATAAAAGTACATTCAGATTGGAAAAAGAGAAGTTATTTGTATTTGCATATGGCATGATCTTGTAGATAGAAAATCCTAAGGAATTGATTAAAATCAATTAAAACTAACAATTTAGCAAGGTTGCAGAGTACAAAATCAATACACAAAGATCAATTATATTTCTGCATATTTGCACTGAAAAAATCTTAAAATAAATTTAAGAAAACTTCTTTTAAAATATCACCAAAAGATTAAACTATTTAGGAAAACATTTAATGAAAGACGTGTAAAATTATATTCCAAAAACCATAAAACATTGCTGAAATAAATTAAAGAACTAAATAGAATAACACCTGTTAATGTATCAGAAGATATAGTATGATTGAGTTAACAACTCTCTTCAAATTAATCTACAGATTTATTATAATCTTTGTTAAAAGCCCACCTGGCTTCTTTGCACACATTGACCAGTTGATCCTAAAGTTTATATGAATTTCATGGGACACAAGAATGTCCAAAATAACCTTGTAAAAGAATTGGAAGACTCACCCTTCCCAATTTCAAAATTTACTATAATCAAGATAGCATGGTACTAGGATAAAGATAGACATACAGACGTATTCACTGAAATAGAATTGAGAGTCTAGAAATAAGCCATGACATTTATACTCAATTGATTTTTGACAACAGTGCCAAGACAATTCAGTGGAGAAAAAGTAGTCATTTTAACAAATGGTCCTGAGACAACTGTGTTTTCATACGCAAAAGAATGAAGTTGGATTCCTACCTCACCTCACATGTAAAAAAAAAAAAAATAACTCAAATTTAAAAAAGTATTGAATATAAAAGCTAAAACTATAAAATCCTGAGAAGAAAATATAGATGCAAATCTTCACGTCCTTGGATTAGCCAGTGGCTTTTTAGACATGACACTAAATGCCTAAGAAACAAAAGCTAGAATGTATAAATTGAACTTCATTGAAATTAATGTTTTGAAGGACATCAAAAAGAAAGTGAAATAACCCAAAGAATTAGTTGCAAAGTATATAAGTATAATAAAGAAAATATTTGCAAAGCATATTATCTGATAAGAGACTTGTCCAGTATATCTGAAGAGCATGAAGTAAATAATAAAAAACCAAATAACTCAATTTTTAAATGAGCAAATAATCTGAATAGATATTTCACCAAAAAAGATATAAATAACCAGCAAGTACATAAAAAGATTTTTGACATCATTAGTCATCAGGGAAATGCAAATCAAAACCACTGTGCAAGCTCACTTCCCAACCAGTAGGATGACTGCAGCTAAAAAAAAACAGACAAAAACAAAAGTTGGTGAGGACGTGGAGACATTGGAACTCTCTCATAGATACCTTGTGAGAATGTGAAATGCGCATTGACTTTGGAAAACAGGTTGGTGTTTCTCAAAATATTAAAGGTAGAATTATCATATGACCCAGAACTTTCCTTCCTCAGGAAGGAAACTTATCATATATCCTCATAAAATCTTCTTGGTGAATGTCAATGCCACATTATTTACAATAGTCAGAATGTCCATCAACTGGTGAATGAATAAATAAAATGTAATATATGCACACAATATTATTTTACATTAAAAAGAATGAAAATACTGGTACCTGCTACAAAATGGACTCAAGTTTCAGAAATGAGAGCAGGGGAAGGAAGAGGGACAAAGAAGAGAGAAAGCTTGTTTTGTTTTCAAGTGCAAACATATATTTTAAGAATACATGGAAGGAAAAAACATGCTTTGAAATGTTAATTTTTCTGGTTTAAAAAACATTTTTCCTTTTACGTAAACTATTATTCTCTTTCCAAATCTGCTTTATTTATAACATTTATAGTCAGGAAAAAATTTTTATTCAATCTGATATATAGCCAGAGAGATTTGTACATAAGAATGGGAATGTAAATAAGAATGATAGAACCGTTTTCTGACTTTAAAACCCCACATTGTTTATCTTTAAATCACATTCATAGATTACCTTAATTTTTATTATTTTCTCATGCTCCAAGTACAGGGACAAAGGTTGTGAATTATTGTTACGTGTGGAGATACTGTGTCAAGTTTATCTTGCCTAAAAAATGTTATAAAAGATTTCTAAAAATGTTTCCAGACATTGTCAATAGGATAACAAAACACACACTAAAAAAGTTGTCAACAATGTCAGAATTATAAACTGTAAAATCGAATTCAAGGGCATTTTAAAAATTCATGCAACTGCAATCCTTAATAATATTAGGGAGCATACAAGGAAATTAGGCAGTTGTTCAAGTCTCATTTTGTTATAATAACTTAGGAATGAAGCCAGCCCCAAATGGCCTGATTGACTGTGTCGTGCACTCCGTGTTCTGGAAGGGAACTTTCCCTTTGGCACTTGTCATTTGAAACTCAATCCAATCTCATAAGATATGGCATGTTTGCCTTATTCTTCCATAAGAAATGTTGTAATTCTTCCTTATGTGAATGCCAAAATGTTGAGAATGGCATAAAGTAATAGTCTGAGTCACTGAATCCTAAAAATACTAATGCCAAAGTCAAGACACAGAGAACATCTAAAGCATAGTACCATAGTACTAATATTAATGGGAGAGAGGTATAATGGTTATTGAGGAGTAACTAATATGGAGTCCTTGGATTCCTTGGGTTACTATGTGAGCGTACAGTTTATGTCTGTATAAATGGAGTGGGATACAATTTGTGTCTGTGTCACGCAATTGTAAGTCTGTGTATTTTTCTTTTTTATTATCTTTTGCCTCTGTTTTTGTGACTGGGAGCTTTCAGTACTTTGCTCAGATCCGAAAGGGATATATAAGCCAAAAAAGATGATAATTACTTCACCATGGAAAAGAAGTCCATTTATCTTATGAACTGGCTTGGTTATTAGTTTAGTTACATATAATAATGTGAGTTTTCCAGGCTACCACTGCAGTTCTCTCTCGTTTGCTTGAACTTAATGCGTGAGTTACTTGACACACGTCCTGAATTGGAGGTTAACTGTCTTTTTCCATTTCCTCATTTAGTGTGACTGTAGTTCAGATCAACCAAATAGAGTCTCAGGCCTAGATGATGCCTTTTCTGTACCTTGAGGTATCTAGGGAAGGGTCTATGTATCCACACTCAAAGTGCCTACATCTAGAGATTTCATTCTGCTCCTGACCCAAGGTGGGAGTGAGCCATTTGGCTCCATCCTTTCCCTCCACTCACCCTCACTCCTCCACACATTTGCTGGTATTCCCAGAGTCCCTGCTATGGCCACCTGCACAGGTGATGGTGATGAGGTAGGGAGACCAGTGAAAGTCCCTAGCATATGGTCTGACTCATGTAGAATGCATTCAGGCAATATTGTCTGAGTGCTTTCTTGTTGGGGACTATTTTCACCCCTGCTACCTTCTCTCCCTTTTACTTTGCTTGTTACTGAGTTGAGCTGAGGAAGCCATGAGGGTTCAGCTACTATAGCCAAGATGGTGGTAGTCAACTGGAATAATCCTCAAACTTTTAATGCACATGTGACTATCCTAGGGATTTTTTAAAAAGACACAATCTGATTCAGGAAGTTAGGGGTTGGGACTCAGATCTGACATTTGTAGAAGTTCCCAGGTGATGCAATTGCTGCTGGACTGTGAACCAATTTTGATAACCGAGGAGTTAGAACACTGTCTATCAAATATGTGTAGACCAAAGAAGCTAAATGTAGATGGGTGTTGGGGAGGGGTGAGTGTGTATTCGTGTGCATGTGTATACACTTGGTCAGTTGTGCGTTTACTTTGCTCCATCATCTGAATCCCATCTTAAAAGCCAAGTGGTTTTCCAAGTAGTCCAAACTACGTTATGCTTGAATTGTGCCCTAGGCTCTATCTTTAAAATTAGAGTATCTAACCTAATAGCCATTTTTAAAAGGAAATAAAAACAGCAAATAAGGGAATTAAAAAGTTGGCTGAAAATCAAAAATATAGTTGTAATTATATAAAAAGAGAGAAGAATAGCAGATTGTAATGCTCAGTAAGGCATCAATAGGTTGCTGCAATAGCAACAGAACAGAGAGAACTTGTTAAGAGATATTTAAAAATAGATAAATAAGAAAGGAGATTGAGGTTGAAATGGATCAGATGATATGGAAAGGCATCAGTGAAGGAAGCATTTCTAGGCCTGACCTATGGAAGATGGAATAATAAGGAACAGACCCTGCTCATGAAGATCGATCGTTCTCCTGAAGTGATAATTTAAAAAAAATACATTTAAATTTTGAACACATTATACTTTCTCTGCATAATGTACCATTTTCTGCAGTTAATTAATGGTTTCTCTTCTGTTCAGAATTAGGTATTTGTCACTAATTACTGCAATATGTCCAAAAGTAATCATGTGAACTTCCCTGAAGTATAGTCCTATATTATGTATGACTCAAATATTAAAGTGTAGAAATAGAAAAGAAGTAATGTATAAGTTTCTTTAGCTTATGAGAAACCTGATCCTGAATAGTATAATCCATGGATATTGGATGTATACATTGGGGTAGTGAAGGATGTGAAAAGGGGGGAGTTTTCCCAGAGCTTCAATAGGCACATAAAGATCTTGGCATAAACCACGTGGTTTCTTCTTCAGAGAATTAGAGGAGTTGAGTAGTAATATTTCTCATGTAGCTGGTAAATTGAGTAATATCTGATTATTTTGTGTAGAGGGTGAGATTCACAAAGATAGGAACAAAGGTCCTGGGGTATAAATGGGAAAAGAAGGGAAAAAATAATCTTAGCTGGATAGTAAGGTTAGTATTAAGAGAGTTATACATGAGTCAAGGTTGTGACAAACTGCCTGGAAGTAAAATAAACGTAGTTGTAATTGAGATGAGGTCTTAGCCTCCAGTTTACATTGAGTTCCACATGTTTGGACACACCTGGCATCTTCTTTAGAACAAGCTCATCCCAAGGACCCAGGTATACAAAATTGACCAAATAATAATACCTCAGGCATTTAAGGCTAGATTCAATAGCCTTAAATAGCCATAACAGCACTGGCAGAAGCATTAGGTAGTGACTAGACATTGGAAGAACTGATTTAACTAGCAAGTGCAAGATAATGTAATACAAGGGCCATTGCATTGATACCAACAGCAATGTAGTTAGAACAGGCTGAACAGATATAACAAACCCCCAAATATCTAGTGGCCCAAATATGCAAGCTCATATAACCTCTCCAAGACAGCTGTTCCTACCTCCTTGTTGGAACTTCTCTGGTGACAATTCAGGAACACATGCTCCTTCCATTGCCTGGCTCTTCCTTTAACTAGGGAAGGAAAAGGCAATGTGGAAAACAGCTTCCACTTTTAAAAAGCTTTGGTCCAAAAGAGTTGTGCATCTCTTTTGCTTTCATGCCACTGATTATAGCTAGTCACATTGCTAAACTAGTTACATAGAGGGTTGAAGACACGTAGTCTCTGTCTGGGTAGGCACTTTGCAGCTACAGTTGTGTACTATGTAAGACTATGGAGGATGAGTCTTGGTGGGGAGCCTCTGCTCAACACCTGTGCAACAGAAGGTAGCCCAAGAGTGAAATGGGCCTTCTCTTCTTTTCTACACACAGAACAGGATAGCTTCTGTTTAATGAGGACCTCTGAGAATAGAGTACCTCATCAGCATTTCAGGGGTGACAAGCCATTAATATTGGTGGCGGTACCTGCTTGGAGGTGGACCCTATAATAGTGGCAGATGCACCTCTTGAAGCACATATCATAGCAGCATGTATCAGCAAGAGAGAATTGGATGTGGGAGGAGAAACAGCTTGTATGCAAGGTAAAAAGACTTGCTCATGAGCACATGAGAGAGAGAAGCCCCAGGAACAAAGAAATGAGGAAATAATTACTGTCCACTACATGTTTCCAGAGGAGGCGGCTGGGAGGGAAATTAAGCATAAAGAGAATTAATTGTGTAGAGGATGCTGAGGGATCATAGATTTGAAAGAAATTTCAAAATGTGCATGTTTTAAGATTTTTAGCAAGAACAGACACTATAGGCTGTATATAATTTCCTGGAGTTATGATTATAGGGTGAAAACAACTTTTGTTTAGATATATAGGTAGGTAAGTAGGTGGATATAGATAGATATGAGAATAAGTTTGGTTAAACAAATTACTCACACATTATAGTGACTCGTTGTGCTTTTTGATGATACTGGCTGATATGTTTTGGCTGTGTCTCCACCCAAATCTCATCTTATAGCTCCCATAATTCCCATGTGTTATGGGAGCAACCCGGTGGAAGATGAATGAATCATGGGGGCAGGTCTTTCCTGTGCTGTTCTTGTGATAATGAATGAGTCCCATGAGATGTGATGGTTTTAAAAATGGGAGTTTCCCTGTACAAGCTCTCTCTTTGTTTGCTACCATCCATGTAAGATGTGACTTGCTCCTCCTTGCCTTCTGCCATGATTGTGAGGCCGCCCCAGCCATATATGGTAAGCCCATTAAACCTCTTTCTTTTGTAAATTGCCCAGTCTCAGGTATATCTTTATCAGCAGTGTGAAAACAGATTATACACTGGCTTATTCAGGAACAGAATATAATCAGCCTCCTTTATTCCTCACCTCCAAACCAATATGCTGATCATTTCTAGAGGCAAGAACACTCCCAGAACAATGAAGAACCAATGATGATCCTTCCTAATATTCTCCTGGAATGGATGATGTCTCAGCTTCTGTTGGGCCAAAGAACTTGGCCTCTACCTTGACCTACCCACATGTTGTTTTGGTGCCTCATATTGAGTGCCACATTTTGGGGTGTAGAAAACAGATTGGCTTACTGCTAAAAATGTAGGACAGAAACTAGTCTGTAAGATTCTTATAGATTCCACTTGTCTTGCATTCACCATGTGCAAAAATATGCCAAGCATTCTAGTTCATTAATTCAGTCCTTGCCAAAGCTGGTAAAGTAGTTATTAATTTATCCACTGTAAAGTTGAGGACACCCAGCCTTAGGGAAATTAAGTAACTCATCCAATATCACACAAGTAATAAGGAGGTTTTGCAGAAATGGAAAACTTATGTATTTCCAAAGCTCGTCCCAGATGGAGGTTATAGACATAGGGTTCCTACCTAAAAATGTGTTCCCAGCACTCAGCATAGTGTTCAGCACTTCAGAGGAACCATACAGCAGATTGCTAAACTGAATATTTACTTATGCTATCCAAAAGTAGGAGGGGAACATACCCATTTGTTTGTAAATTATTATATCAAATCCTATTAATTTTATCCTAAATATTAGACAAAATTCCTAAATAGGAAATAGCAATGTTCACATAAAGGAGCAGAAAATTAATTTATTTGAAGCAATACATTTCTCAAATGGAGATTTGAGTGATATTAGAAATTTAATGTACCTCCCTTAGTGCTTAATGTATACCAGAGATTCAACTTATCTTACATATATAACCTAAGAAATTTGAATATATTGTAAAGTTACTTTTTAGAAAGCCTGATTTATTTATTTTATCATCTCAGATGGATAGCTTACTGTTAGAATATATTTGGAATTTATATTTTCACATATTCAATTAACTAACATAGTAAGCAGGCATTCTATGTAAGTTCTTAGCAACTTTTACCACTTGTACTAAAATAAAAAAGAGAGTGAGTCCAAATGAGTTAACTTTTCTAAAAGTGTATCTTTGTACAACATTGACTATAGACATGGAAAATACATTTATTCATGTTAGACATAAATGCTACTGTGAGATCTTTCATTTTGGTAAAGTCAAAACACCGTCTTGTTAATAACTACTATATTAATTTTGCAGCATATTGCAATAAGACCATACTGTATAGTTGTGCCATTAAGATGACATTTATGAAATGCTCTAATTTAACATGGTGACATATATTACCTGCATCTTTTACACGTTATAGCTGATATCCTCTGAGTGAAATAGACCTAAACTAGCAAAAAAAAAAAAAAAAAGAGAATGATGCAATATGAAATTATACCCCTTTGGGAACTAGAAGGACTATAATTACATTGCTTTCTCTTAAAACCATTCAAGTATGTAACCATTACTGGGAACAGCAGTATGTGGGGAACCTCTTTACACTCCTTCTGTCTTGAACACTCAAAAGATTGAGAAAAAAATACATTCCTTTCCTACTATAGTTTCGTTTGAGCATGCTTCAGAATTCTACCATTTTGCACACTCCTTAGAGATTATTGTGGGGAAGTTTAGAAAGCAGTTTCTTGGAAATGCCTTTTGAAAGGGGGAGGGGAGCTGTAAAAATATACCAGCCTGACAAATGACAGGCATTGCAGAATGGAAAAGAAAAGACATCTTGGTTTTACACCAATGTAGAAGCTTTCCTTCTCAAATGAATATTTTCAACAGCTGAGCAGGATAATAAACAGCATTATCACAAAACACTTAAATGGAAACAAGTATTATGATGTATATTATTCACCTGGCATTCTCCAATTCACGACATTTATATGTGGCAAATCCACTGCAGATTCATTTATTTATTTTTGAAGTGAAATGAGTACCTTACAAAGGTAGCCTGTTACGTTAATGTGGACTTTTCTTCTCTAGAGAGGCAGAAGCTTAAGGAAAAAAAGTTATTGTATCTGTATTAGAAATATGTAGTAAGTCTCAGAATCTACACCTTAGGGCTGAGCAAGCTCCTAGCAAGTAAAATATGTACTGTATAAATATAGACAAATAAATATAGATTTTTTTGTGTAAGCACCAGCAGTGCTGCAAATGATTAGATATTTCATAAATGCCTTTTCTAAAAAGGTATTGCTGAAACCAATCTATTTCTAGAACTTATATTCAGATACTTACAAGTATAAATGCCCCAGTATTGGCTAAGCTTGGAAAGGTTATGTTTCTCTGATGGTCAATGAAGGACCTACCAACAATCTGATGAAATACGTAACTCAGAAGAAAAAAACAGTAAGTCTGAGTCCCTGTGAATTGATTGACTTGATGCAGTGGCAAAGTAGATAGCAAGTATTAAAGCACTAGTTCTTAAATGTTAGTGTTCATAAGAATCACCAACAGAACGAATGTTTTTTTGTTTGTTGTTGTTGTTGTTTTGTTTGTTTGTTTTATTTGAGCTGGAGTATTGCTCTGTTGCCCAGGTTGGAGTGCAGTGGTATGATCTCAGCTCACTGCAACCTCTGCCTTCTGGGTTCAAGTGATTCTCCTGCCTTAGCCTCCTGAGTATCTGGGATTACAGGCATTTGCCACCACACCCAGCTAATATTTGTGTTTTTTGTAGAGACAGGTCTTCACAATGTTGGCCAGGCTGGTCTCAAACGACCAACCTTGTGATTTGCCCACCTTGGCTTCCCAAAGTGCTGGGATTACAGGTGTGAGCCACTTTGCCTGTCAGTGAATCACCAACAGAACCTTCTATAATGAAGATTCCCAGGCTTGAGCTTTGGGACTTTTAATTATTTATGTCTGGTATAGTTGGTTGTGGGTAATCAAAAGATCCAACTTTGAAATACACTAAATGTGTTGAGTATAGATTTGTATATTTGAAATTTTTTGGCATTTAAAAATGACATGTATGCATGATTGAGTCAAGTATTTTAAAAACTATAAATGACTATAAATGTATGCTTTTTTTTTTTAACTGGATTGGAGGACAATTTGGGGTAAGTATTCTCTATTTAACAAGTCATAATTAACTGCCTGCCAAAACTAAGTAGAAATTGTGATTTCTGTATCTCCTATATTTGATAATATCTCCTAAAATATTTCAGTAATATAGCATTTAATTATAAATAATTCATCTAGTCACCAAACAAATATGGGGATGTTCCTATGTGTCAGGCACTGTGCAAATCAAGGTGAATAACAGAGACACTCATGAAGTGTTCAGTTGAATTTAAACTTGAAGTGTAATAATTATTATTCTATTTAAATGAACTATGTGAGATTTTTTTTACTGCTAAAGAGAAACCCATTCTAACTTCAGAATTTTTGTCTTTAAGTATGCCCTATTTTAACCACGCTTATCGATCCAGTCTCAGTGATTTCTCCTTGGTGTGGGGCTTGCCTTGGAAGTGTGCCCTGGTCAGTGAGTTTGCAAGTTCATGGAAGCTAGATTGCCTAGGCTCTTCAGTTCCCACTGCAGAACTTTTGCAGTCACTTGCTATAGGATCAGGAGAACTCCTATTTTCAATTGCTCATTTTTGATTTGGCTCACTGAACTTTCAGATCTTTCAAAAGTCCAATGCCCCTTTACTGTTACCTGCTTTCTCCGACACAGGGGCTAATGCCATGCAGCTTTGTGAGTTGGTACCCACCTGCCTTTTTGGGGAGGCTTCTGGGCGCAGCTGGTCTCCTAGTTTTGTTAGAAATATTTTTAATGGCTTTGCTGCTGCTGTTGTGCTGCTATTTGGTTTTGTGGGCTTTTATGCTGGGATTTAGAGAGACCCGAGAGCTCTGTGGCCACATAATTATTGATCCTGATTCCCCTGAAGTCTCTTTTGACTTTTACTGCCTAATTTAAGCTGAACATATGAAATACATGAAAAAACTGCAAGCCCAAGCTCTTTTATTGTTTGTCCTCCTTGATTACGGTTTCCATTTCTCCCAGTTTCTCGACCTACTTTCCCCATCAATGTCTATCCTTTCCTTCACTTTTTGTCTACTCCTTACAATGTTCAACTGCACAAACATAACTTTTCCTATACCCACCCCACCCCCAGTATTTTTCTGGGAGTTTAAGCCTCTTACGAATCTGGGATGAAAGGAACTAAACATGAGCAGAGATGAATAGCAAAATGATTGAGTCAACAGTAGACAGGACATTAGAGTGAAGCTGTTTTCTTATGCAGAAGACTGATGATGGGAAAGAAAAAAAGAACAATGCAAAATTAGAATAAAAGAAAAAATAAAACATGAATGGATATTAGTTAAATAGAAATTGGACAAAAACTAGTGAAAATGAACAAACTCAATAGTTTGCTCTTTGAAAAGGTTAATAAAAGTTGATGAACAGAAAACACTAATTACCAACATCAGAAATTTTTAAAAGAGACATCATTGTCATTGCATATTGTGTAAACATGAAAAAATACAGTTTTATGAACAACTCTGCTAATAAAGCTGATGCCCTGAATGAAATGAACAAATCAGCATAAAACTAACAAAGAAAGAAATAGAAATAGACCCGCATAGATTAAAGACATTGATTTCATATCTAAAAGCCTTTGAACAAAAAAAAATCTCAGTCCCAAATGGCTTCACTGGTGAATTTACCACTGACATAAAGGAATAAATCATACTAGTCCTACACAGACTCTTTCAGAAAACCAAGGATGGACATATATTTCCCAGCTTATTTTGCGAGGGCTAACTAACTTTAATCCCATAACCTAACAAAGCACTAAAAGAAAAGCCCATTAGCATAGTCTATATGAACATATATGTAAAATACCTTAACAGCATATTAGCAAATGGAATCCTGCAATATATAATAGAGTAATGCATCATGGCTGATTGGATTTCTCCCAGGAATGCAAAGTTAGCTTAACATCTGAAAATCAATTAATGTTGTAAGCCACATAAATAGAATACAAGAGAATTCCCATGTAATCACCTCAGTAGATCAAAAGACTTTGGAAAAAACTCAAAACGCTTTCCTGATAAATACCCTCTGCATACTAGACATAGCAGAGAACTTCCCCAAACTGAAAAGGGCATCTGGAAAAACACTGTAGCTAATATTATGTTAACAATAAATGTTAGATATTTTACCACTACATCAGGAACAAAGCAAGGAGGTTGGCTCTTAAAACTTCTATTCAAAATTGTAACAGAAGTCTAATGTAGGACAAAATGAAAAACAAAAGCCATAAGTATCAAGAAAGAAGTAAGACTATTGTTATTTTCAGAAAACATGCCACTGTATACACAGTGGGAGTATAAAAGTTGCTTGGCAAACTTCAAGTCCCCGACATCCCCTCTCTTCCCACACTACTGTCCTCCATAAAGCCATGCAAAATTGCTTTATATTCTAAATGAGGACAGGATGTTTGATGTGCAAATGCAGCTGTAAGATAAAACCCTGAGCCAGATTTCTGCCACCCTGCCCTTTCTATAGACACTCTGGGGCTGTCACTCAGGTAGGGTTAATAATAGTACGTGAGACTGGAGACACATGCAGAAACGACCTTGTGGTATTTGGACTTCATTAGTCAGGCAATAGGGAGCTATTGAATATTTCTGAGCACAGGAGTGACACAGTGGTGTACCAAGTCGGTAGAAGGCAGAGGAAGCAATCTACCTTGCAGGGAAGAGTATTGTATCACAAACGTTGTTTAGAATTGTTAGTACTTGGTGATAATCAAAAGCAAAACAACTTTCACTGAATTTCATTATTTTAATTTTATTTACAGAAAGGGCATCCTCTTTTTTGTACCCAGTTGTTTCGTTCTCACCATCTCACCATAGGAGTATTATCATCAGAATTGGAGTGGATGAGGCAAGGCACAGTGGCTCATTCATGCCTGTAATCCTAGCACTATGGGAGGCTGAGGCGACAGGAGTGCTTGAGGCCAACAGTTTGAGGTTACAGTAAGCTATGTTCATGTCACTGCAATCCAGGCTGAGCAGCAGAGTAAAAACATGTCTCTTAAAAGAATTGGAATACATGAAAATTAATTTGATAACAGTTGATTAAGTGGATTGGGGAGAGGAGACTGATAGCATTCGGTATACAATTGCTGGTTAGTGATGGCAATTCTGAAAGAAGAAGTGGTAGAAACTGGGAAGTATTGCTAGTGTAGTATGACCTTATAAAACTCACAGGGCGCATACCTTGTGGATGTATACAACAATGGGAATGAATAAATTCTCCAGAAAGGAAGACTAGGAGTCAGAGACTTTTAAGTCTGTGATGTTCTCTAGGAAAGAAAAGAATTTTCTGAAGAATGTATGCATTGATTAAATGATTTCCCTTTGCCCTCATTTATGTTTACTTTCTGTTCAAATGAAACACTTAAACTACAACTTAATTTCTGGGACAGTCTTCCTGTTCCTACATTCTTCAGTTTGCTTTTTAAATTTTTACTTTGTTTAGGAATATCAACACTGCCTCATTGGCTTTTAGTGAGTTTCCTGAGAAGATGTAATCTATAGAACGTTAGTTCTTCTCTCCCACCAGACGAGTGCATAGAAAGACATATATTTATATTGCTGCTGTTTTAAAAGTGTTGCTTCAAACCTAAAATATAGTGATTATTATATAGAGAACCACTGATAAAAACTGTTTTCATGTGATTTATCAATCTTGAAATCATGCTTCATATTTCCTTTAAGCACAAAGTAATTATTTTCACACATGCACAAGAAATCATATATGGTTTATTTGATACTCACCCTGATAGAATTTCATCTCCTGATGTAAAGAAAACTGACTAGGGTAATTATCGCAGGATCTTACTCTTTTCTTTTGTCAGTAACCTTCCCACCAAATTCATTATGACAACTGCCACCCAATTAACTGTGTATGTCCACCATTGCTCCAGAGCCTGGGCCAGCTGATTTTTGCTGCATGGTCCAAAATGTTGAGGTCCTGGGTGTCATCACAAGGCAATATGCAGCAGACACTAATGAACATCAGTGCTAACAAAGAAATTCACAAAATAACAACTGGATCGTTGGGCTGATTCTTCCACTCTGTTTTCAGCATTTCACAGGTATAGGCCATGCCTGAAACTTCATTGAATCTAACACTTTTCCTGTTGCTATTATATTTGTAGCTTATGGTAAGCAGGGTGAACTTAACATAGTGGTTATAAACATATATTTGAGGGTTGGGCCACTTAGTTAACTGTATTAGTCCATGTTCACACTGCTGATAAATACATGCCCAAGACTGGGTGATTTATACAGGAAAAAGGGTTTAGTGGACTTACAGTTCCACATGGCTGGGAAGACCTCAAAATCATGGCAGAAGGCAAGGAGGACCAAGTCACATCTGATATGCATGACACAGACAGAGAAAGAGCTTATGCAGGGAAACTCTTGTTTTTAAAACCATCAGATCTTATGAGACTTATTCACGGTCACAAGAACAGCACAGGAAAGACCCACCCCCATGAATCAATTATTTCCCACTGGGTCCCCCCACAATATGTGGGAATTCAAGATGAGATCCTGGTGGGGACATAGCCAAACCATATCAGTAATTGAGCAACCTTCAATAAGTAACTTGATCTTTCTAAGTTTTAATTTCTTCTTCTGAAAAATGAAGATTCATGCGTTTTCACAAATAATAAAATGTCAAAAATTCCTGCCATCATGGAGCTTACATTGTAAGGTGACTTGGGGAGTCAGAAAGAACAATAAATATAAAAATAAGTAAATTTATTTACAAAGTTAAGTGCTGTAGGGGGAAACTAGACAAAGTAAAATCCCTTGAGAGTGCCATTTTAAGGAAGGGAATTGCAATTTTGGAAATGTAGCCAAGGGACTTTTAATGGAAGAGATGGCATTTCACTTGAGACCTGAAGGAGATGAGGGAGTTAGTCATGTGGAAATCTGTAGGTAAAGACCCAGGCAGAGGGACCAGCCTATGCAAACACCATAAGATGGGTGCAGCCCTGATATATTCAAGCAGCAGAAAAGAGGCTGTGTAGCTGAAGTGAGCAGAAGAGAGCATAGGAATTTCCCAAGCCTACGGGATCCTCGTGCAAACTGCAAATAATTGGCCTTTTCACTTTGCAAGTACTGCCCCACATCCATCAAGTGCTTTAGAAGGGTTGAAAAAAGTTTGACTATCAATCATTTGATGAATTTTCCTGCCCACTATTTGTTCTATACCGGTGTGAAATATACAGAGTAATACTTTTACCTAATCTTTACCAAGCACTTACCATGTTCCACAGGTTATGCTAAACATTTTTACATTAATCGTCTCAGTTAATCTTGAAAACAGACCTATGAGGTAGACATTATTATGCTCATTTTATCAATAAATAAGTGAAGACTTAGGTAGATTTAGGTTGTTCAGAGTATGGCTTATACTGTGGCTAGTAATTATGGCACATAATCCTAATGTTTAAGGAATTTATGCCATTTAGTTGAGGAGACACTCCTCAACTCCTGTGTCACGGGTCAGGAGTAATTTAAATTCAAAGGCACAGTAGCATGGTGCTTAAGCAGGATTGCAGCCACAGAACACTCAACTTTCATTCAGGCTAAGTAACTCACTTTCCCTTTTGTGTTAGAGATGTCTGTTAGTTTTTCTATAGGAAGTATAATACCTCACAGGATAATTTATTCACAAATGGGAAAACACGTATAAAACATCATAGCAATCTGCCTGCAATACTGTAAGTGTTCAAACAGGTTGTTGATATTATTAATGCTGTTGTAAGCTAAGGAATGCTAGAAAAACATCAAAGGCTCAATTACTCAAAATAACTTTTGCTGAGCATCTACTACATGTAAAATATATATGCTGTGGGATCAATCGATAATGTAAAAGTGCAAAAGATTATGGCCCTTGGGGAGCACTGGGGAGATATATTGTCAGACAAGATGTAATAGTTCTAAGACAAGCTAAATCTTGAAATTAGGAATTGAATGGTGAAGGTAACAGGAAAATATGGTAAAATAGTTGAGGAGAGAAAAATCCTCTAATCTGGATGAGCTCAGTATTGACAAATGCTAGAAGTGGGTAGAGAACACGTTCTCAAAAGAGATGTCCTGGTGCCTGGTGAGACAGGCCGAGAACTTGACACCTCCATCCCTTGCATTATTAATGTGTATCTCTGTGCCCTAGCATTCATTTCAGCTTGTGGACACACTAATTTTTCCATTTAAAAATTCTCTTGATCACAATTTCTTCTGTACCTATTGTCTGATTTTCTGCTCTCTTTTAGCAAAACTCCTTAAAAGATTGGTCTAAGTTCATGCCTCCACATCCTATTCTGCTATTATCTCCTGGAAATATACCTGTCAAGCCTTCATTCTCATCATTACTGTGCAACTTTTCTTCTAAGGTCTCCAAGGACCTCTGTCTTTTTAAACCAAGGTAAATTCTGTCTTCATTTTATTTGACATATAAGCAGCATTTGACACAGTGGATCACTCTCTTTTCATTTGGGTTCCAGGACTACACATTCTCCTGGTTTTCCTCCCAAATCCCTGACTATTCCTTCTGTATCCTTTTCTGTGCGCTCCTCTTACCCTTGAACACTTACTGTTAGAGTGCTCTGGAACTCTCTTTACAGGACTTTCCTGTATCTACACTCACACTCTTAGTGATATTTTACTTCAAATACCAATTATACACAGACAATACTCAAATGAATTTCACACTCATATTTCCAATTAAGCAGTTAATATTTTATATATCTATATATATGTATATATACAATATCTTCCTTGAATTCAATTATCTTTCTCTTAGCACCAATATATAATAATCTATAAGCAAATCATGTTGGCTCTATTTTCAAAAATATCCATTGTCTGTCTCCCTAGATTCAATAATTCCTTTGTTTATTTAGTTTTCTATATGTCATTAATCTCCCTCATGCTGACATCTTTACTACGTGAATATCTATACATACATACATATTTTATGCACACACATACATGTTCATGCTCAAGGATATTCCATCAGCACGGCCCTACCTTCTCAGAATCTTCTGGCCCTTTGATCTAGCATGGACCTCCTGCCCTGCCATCAGCCTAGAGCTTTTCATATACCTCCACATCTTCATTTCCTGAATCCCATGCATTCCATTCTTGTTGCTGTTGTTTACTTTCTCACTTGCTGGAACCGTATTACTCAATACCATCCTAATATAGGAAGTTAAACGTTTGAATCCTTGCAAATCTAGAAACCGTTTTTATTCTTTCTTTACAGGGAACTGATAATATAACTTGGCATAGAATTCTAGATTAGAAATATCTTTACTCACAATTTGGAAGGTACCAGTCTTAGCTTTTTAGGTTACTATAATGTTGCAGAACACTTGAGTGATATTCTGTATTTTCTCTGCGACTTACTTGTCTCTGGAAATTTTTGTCTTCTTTTATTTTTGGAATTTGAATACTTCAGGAGATTGCACCTTGATGTGGGTTTTTCCATCATTGGTTTTGCTAGAATGTGGTGAGCCTTTTTTAACTTTTTGACATTTTATTTTTAATCAATGAACACATAATATTTATGCCTATTATGGGATACAGAGTGATATTTTAACATATATGTACAATGTGTAATGATAAAATAAGTGTAATTCAGCACATCTATTACCTCAAACATGTATTATTTCTTTACATTGGGAACACTGAAATCCTTTATTCTATCTGTTTCAAAATATATAGTAAATTGTTGCTAACTATAGTCACCATACAGTGCTATGAAACATGGGAAATTATTTTTCTCATCTATTTGTGATTTTGTATCTGTTAACCAACCTCTCCCTATTCCCTTCCCCCTGCTACCCTTCCAAGACTCAAGTAACCACTATTTGTCCCTCTACTTCCATGAGATCAACTGGTTTAGCTTCCACATATGAGTCAAAAGAGATAGTATTTATCTTTCTGTGCCAGGCTTATTTCACTTAACAGTGTTTTCCAGCTAAACATAATGTCCTCCAGGCTAATTCATGTTGCTTCAAAAGACAGAGTTTTATTCGTTTTTTATGGCTGAATAGTGGGTGTGTATGTGTGTGTGTGTGTGTGTGTGTGTGTGTGTACACATACGATTTTCTTTACCCATTGATCTGTTAATGAGCACTTGCGTTGATTCTATGTCTTAGAAGATACTATAAATAGTGCTGCAATAAACATGGAAATGCAGATATCTCTTCAATGTACTGATTTCAAAACCTCTGGATAGATATACCCAGTAGTGGGATTGCTGAAAAATATGGTAATTCTCCTTTTAGTTTTTTGAGTGACTTCATACTGTTTTCCATAATGTATATTTTCATTTATTTGCACATGGATAGCCACTTTCCCCAGCACCATTTATTGAAAAGGATATCCTTTTCCCACTCTATGTTTTTGTTGACTTTGTTGAAAACCAGTTGGCAGTAAATAGGTAGATATATTTCTGGGTTTTCTATTCTGTTCCTTTGGTCTCTGTGTCTGTTTTATGCCAGTGCCATGCTGTATAGCTTTGTAACAAATCTTGAAGTTAGCTGGTGCAATATCTTCAGCCTTGCTCTTTTTGAAGAGGTGACTTTGTCTCAAGATTGCTTTGTCTGGCTGGGTGTGGTGGCTCACACCTGTAATAACAGCTCTTTGGGAGGATGAGGTGGGCAGATCACTTGAAGTCAGGAGTTCAAGACCACCCTGGCCAACATGGCAAAACCCCGTCTCTACTAATAATACAAAAGAATACCCAGTCTTGGTGGTGGGCCCCTGTAATCTCAGCTACTTGGGAGGCTGAAGCAGGGGAATTGCTTGAACCCAGGAGGCAGAGATTGTGCCATTGCACTCCAGCCTAGGTGACAGAGTGAGACTCTGTCTCAAAAAAAAAAAATTGCTTTTTCTGTGAAGAATATTATTAGCATTTTGATAGGAATTATACTGACACTGTATATTGCTTTTGGTAATACAATCATTTTAACAATATTAATTCCTCTAATCCATGATCATGGGATGCCTTTTCATTTTCTTGTGTGTCCTCTTTAATTTCTTTTATAAGTGTTTTATAGTTTTCCTTGTAGAGATCTTTTACTCTTTGGTTAAATTTATTCCTCAGTATTTTTTTTTCTTTAGCGATTGGGAATTAGATTTCATTTTCACCTAGTTTTTGCTTAGTGTATAGAAATGCTACTAATTTTTGTATATTGATTTGGTATCCTGCAACTTTATTAAATTAGTTTATCAGTTCTAAGAATTTTTTGGTAGGGTGTTTGTTTTTTTTTTCTATATATATGATCCTGTCATCTGAAAACCAGAACTAGTTGACTTCTTCCTCTCCAATTTGTATTCCTGTTATTTCTTTCTCTTGCCTAATTGCTCTGGCTAGAAATTCTAGTATAAGGTTGAATAAAGAGTAGTGAAAGTGGGCATCATCATCTTGTTTCAGTTCCTAGAAGAAAAGTTTTCACCTTTTTCTATTTAGTAAGATGTTGGCTATAGGTTTGTCATATACGGCCTTTATTATTGAGGTATGTTCCTTTTACACTAATCTGCTGAGACTTTTTAACATAAATGGATGTTGAATTTCATCAAATACTTTCTCTGTCTATTGAGATTATCATATGGTTTGCCCTTTATTCTATTGATATACTTTTATTTATTCCATCTATTCAGTTTTCTCCTATTGAATCATTCCTGCATCCTCAGTATAAATCACACTTGATCCTGGCAATAATATTTTTGATGTGCTGTTGGATTTGGCCTGCCAGTATTTTATTGATGATATTGACAACTGTGGTCATCAGGGATATTGGCCTATAGTTATTGCTGTTGTATATTTGGTTTTGGTATCAGGGTAATGCTGGCCTTATAAAATTGGTTTTTAAAATTCCTATTATTTTATTGAAGTAGTGAGAAAAAGAGGAAAAGACACATGCTTAATCTAAATTTTACCAAAAATCTTATATTTTAGTACACATATTTAGATGGCTATTTTTCTAATAATAGCCAGACTTAGTTAACACCTGTATCCTTTTTCATGAGCAAGAAAATGACTTTCTTGTACTTTTTACTTCTTCTGCCCTAATATTCCTCATGAATAAATTATGTCTTAATTTTCTTAATCTTTGAATGCACCATTTCTAACAAATTGGATCCTTTGTCAGAAAGCAGAATATGTACAATATACTTATTCCTTAGTTCTATCTTCCTGGGCACTGGCTCTTTATCACAATAGGATATATACCTACAGATCAGCTGGATTATAATTTAACTTACTATATTTGGCAAAAACATCTCATAGTGGTAACGTAGACTGAGATTAAATCTTTCATTTCAATGGACAGTTATAAAGCAACATGCTGCAGATTTAAATTATTTGAGTAGTTACTACATTAAAACAAATCTTTCTCTTTCTTTCCTTTGCTCCCAACCACATGCACAGCAATAGGATGTTTCTAAATTTTGCTCCTGTTTATAATACTATATCTTAAGCTTCTAAACATTGCAGTGTGCATTGCACCTCTGCTAATCTCCATCCAAATTCTGCTATGTTTTGGAGTTTGTCTGTAAGAAAGTGTTGTGCTGATGAGGGGATTGAAGGTTTAAGATTCCCATTTTGGCTGCTTAACAGGAACAGTTGAAGGATGGCATGAGGTTTTGATCCATGGTTTTCCATTTTCCTGGTATAGTAAGCATAGGTATCACTGCCAAATCTCTTTGGAGCTCTATGTTATTTGGGTTTAGAGCTTGGAGCTATGTTAAACAGCTGAATAAATGTTTCCCAATGCAACTCCATCTATGATGCAGCTCCTGAAAATTCTCTCTGTATGTTGTCATCTAGTTTTCTCTTAAATTGAATTTATGGTTGTTTTGTCAGGTCCAAATGTCGTTTTGAGACTACTTCTGACGGAATAGTGGTAGACACAGAATTTATCCTCACACTTGAAATGATAAAAATATAGACAAACTATATTAAAGAATTGTTTGCTAGATGTTGGGCATCAGGCAATGAAGACAGTGTTTGCTGAGAAATAGGAAATAAATTATGTGAATCTTAGAGTTGACCCAGATTACTGCTTTTCCAGTCCATGACTTAGGGAAAGAAAACCCAGATATAGTGCAGAGGGTTATCCAAATTGAAGAGATGAAGCCAAGTGTTTCAGGAATTCAAAGTAGTTAGAGTTTGCAGAGAGGAGAGAGGAACACAAAGGTAATTTCACAGATCTTCAGATCATCTTCCTTAGTATTTACTTGAGTACTGATCACTACATGTATGAGGCTGCAGAAAGCACAAGCTAAAAGCATTAAAAGTAACAATAATTAACACTTCCGTAAAGCTGGGGAATGTGCCTGTTTCCACTAGCTGAACTGGAGAAAATTTGATTCATGGGGCATTTTACAAAGTACACAAAAGTGTCTTTCCTCAACAGTGGAGAATAGCCCTAGGCTGATAACTACTTCAATACCATGTAATAAATCTTAAGAGCAAGACTCAAAAGGAACTGCTTCCAAGTACTTTAACTGCCTCCCAGAACAAAACTCAAATATATGGTATGAACACTAAAATATGTAACACCCACAACAACAAAAAATTCAGTGTCTGACACCAAATCAAAGGTTATCAGGCATGCAAAGAAGCAGGAAAGTACAACTCAAAATGAGGATGTAAATGCATCAATCAAAACAGATACAGGACTGTGAGAAATGTTAGAATTATCAGGCCAGCATATTAAAACAGATATTATAACTTTACATAGTTTAAAAGTTGCATAGAAACATGCAAGGTACTAAACCCCATAGATCAAAATTCCAGAGTAAAAGCTACAATGTGTGAAATGAAAATACATTGGATAGAATTGATTATATAGTAAACATAAAACTTACATGTTATATATAAAGGATTAGTGAATTTGAAGTCATAGCAATATTACCTATTCCAAATGAAACCTAGAGTTGAAAGAGCATTTGTATAAATAAAAACAGCATTTGTTAAGTGTGGGACAACTTTTAGAGGCTTGTTATATGTGTACTTGGAGTCCCTGAAGGAATGGTGAAGTGGAAGTGGAAGCATAAAAATTATTCAAAGAATTTTTGGCTGAAAAATTCCAAGTGCAGTATATTGAAAACCATAAAGCCACAAACCCATGAATCTCAAGAAAATTCAAAAATAAGTAATGCAAAGAAAATCACAAAAGGCACATAATTGAATTGCTCAAAAATAGTGATAAATTTTTAATGATAAAATACTAAAGCAGTCAGAGGAAAAACACATGTTACATACAGAGGCAAAACAATAAGAATGACAACATTTTTCCTGTCAAAAATAATGCAAAGAAGACGACAGTGGAGCAACATTCTAACCATGAAAGGAAGGAAATAGTACACTTACAATTCTATAGCTACAAAAATATCTAATATGAAGATGAAATTAAAACTATTTGCAATACATATAATGAAAGAGTTCATCACACGCAAACCTGTACTATAAGAAACATTAAAAAGAAGTCCTTCCATTGTTTATAAAATGGCATCATATGGAAATATGGATCTGCACAAAAAGTGCCCAAAATGGCAACACATCTGTAAATATGATGGGTACTTTTCTAATGATTTAATTATCTTTAAATACAGTTAACAGTTTAAACAAAAATAATGATAAAAGTTTTAGAACATATATAAGTAAAATATTGGGCAGTAATAACACAATGATTAGGAGGGGGAAAAGGAAGTACCCTTGAGCAACATGGGAGTTAGGGGCACTGATACCCTGCACAGTCAAAAATTCATGGCACATATACACCATGCAATATTATGCAGCCATCAAAAACGATGAGTTTGAGTCCTTTGTAGGGACATGGATGAACCTGGAAACCATCATTCTCAGCAAACTGACAGAAGAGCAGAAGATCAAACACCGCATGTTCTCACTCATAGGCGGGTGTTGAACAATGAGAACACATGGACACAGGGAGGGGAGCACTACACACTGGGGTCAGTTGGGGGGGAAATAGGGGAGGGATGGTGGGGGGTGGGGAGCTGGGGAGAGATAGCAAGGGGAGAAATGCCAGATGTAGGTGATGGGGAGGAAGGCAACAAATCACACTGCCACGTGTGTACCTATGCAACAATCTTGCATGTTCTTCACATGTACCCCAAAACCTAAAATGCAATAAAATAAATAAATGGGAAAAAAAATTCATGTTTAACTTTAACCCTCCAAAACCTTAACTACTAATGACCAGAAACCTTACTGATAACATAAACAGTTAATTAACATGTATTTTGTATATATCATTTACTGTGTTCTTACAATAAAGTAAGCTAGAGAATATAAAATCCTTAGGAAAATCGTAAGAGAAAATGTATTTACTATTTGTTAAGTGGAAGTAGATTATAAAGATCTTTGTCCTTGTAATCTTCACTTTGAGCAAGAGGAGGAAGAGGAAGAGGAGAGATTGGTCTTGTTGCCTCAGGGGTGGAAGGAAAGTCTTGTATAAGTAGACCCATGCAGTGCAAACCCAGGTTGTTCAAGGGACAATTGTATACTATTGTAAGATTCTTATACTCTATTTGAAGTAGTTTATCACTTAAAGCTAGACTGTGCTAAATATGCAGAATAAAAAACACTAAAATCATAAAACAAAGAGTTATAGCTAATAAGCCAACATGGAGATAATTTGAATCATAAAAAATATTTAAAAAAAAAACAAAATCAGGCAAAATAAAAAAAAAAAGGAAGAGTAATCCAAAACAGATGGAACAAATAAATAAAAAGAAAATATCAAGATAATAATTTAAACCTAATTCTATCAATACTAATGCTAAATTTATATGTTCTAAATACTCCACTTAAAAGTCAGAGGTTGGAAGATTGATTTAAAAAGGAAAAAGTAAACATTAAATATATGCTGCTTACAGAAAATACATTTAAATACAAGACACAAATAGGTTAAAAGTAAATGTTGGAAAAGAGAAATCCTGTGAGCACTAATAATAAGAAATCTGGGTGACTTTATTAATATGAGAAAACATAAATTTTTAGAAATTTTGTCCAGGATAAAATATTGCCCAGCATGAAGAAGGTAATTTCATCTTACAAAATGAGTCATTTTATCAACAGGACACAACAATTCTTGGTATTTGTGTACCAACAACAGAGCTTCAAAATGTACAAAGCAAAAACTGATAAGGGATATAACTGAAGGAGAAAGTAAAATCCACATTTGTGGGCAAAAATTTCAATACCCTTCTCTCAATCATTAATAGAACAAACTGATAGGAAATCAGTAAATCCGTAGATTAGAACAACACTGTCAACCACCTTGACCTAATTGCCAGTTATGGAATATTCAACCCAACAGAGCAGCAAACTACACCTACTTTTCAAGCCTATGCAAAACATCTACCGAAATAGATCAAATTCTGAACCATAACACAAGCCTCAATAGATTTAAAAGGATTCAAGTTATATAAAGTGTGTTATCTGGCTGCAGTTAAATTCAATTAAAAATTATTAACAAAATAACCTGGAATTTCTCTGTATATTTGGAAACAAACTAACACAATTCCAAATAGCCCAAGATTCAAAGAGGAAACCCAAAGAGGAATTAAAAAGTATTTTTAAATGAATGAAAATGAAAGCACAGCATAACAAAATTGTGGGATACCCAATATGGAAGGACTTAGTAGTGTATTAATAGCACTAAATGTCTATGTTAGGAAAGAATGAAGATTTCAGAGAAATGTCTTCCACTTTATGAAACTAGCAAAAGAAGACCCAAGCCAGGCTAATGAAAGCTGTTTCTGAGTTTCTAACTGCATCTCATGGGGATGATAATTTCTTTCCTCTGCTTATGTGACTGAAAGCATGATTAAACCAAAACTGTGATTCAGGAAAGACCCAAATTTATGAGACCAAGATTGCATTTTAAGCCATAAAGAGCAGGAGAATCTCCGTGGCTTGAACTGTGAATAGATATTTGTTTGTTATCAGAGAAAGTAATTGTATTGCTTTATCTCCCTTTCCTTCCATGTAAGTAATAGAAATCTCAGTAGTAGCTGATCACATGATCACAGAGAATAAACTACACTTCTCAGCCTCCTTGGCAGCTGGGTGTAGAAATGTGGTTTAAGTTCTGGTAAATGATACTGTGCCTATTAACTTTTGCTGCTTAAGTTGTTGGCTAAAAACAATAAAAATTGCTTATTTATTTAGGATTCTATGGTTTAGCTCAGTGCTGGTGTGCACTGGCTTGTCCAGCCTCTTCTAGGTGCTCTCATTTGTCTGATTAGCTAGCTGGTCAAGTGGCAGTTAGGTAACTTAGGAAGACCCCACTCACGTATCTGGTGGTGGACAGCTGGCTGTTCACTGGGGCAATAGGAGCAATTATTAGCTGGGGCACCTCAGTTCTCTGCCACACAACCTCTAATATTCTAGCAGGATAGCATGAGCCTCTTCCCGAGGTTATCTCAGAGTTCCAAGCTCAACAAGAGAGAATAAGCTCCAAATTTTCAAGCATTTTAAAGCCCCTATTTGAATCATATTTATAAGCATTTTGTCTGCTAGTATTTGGCCAAAGAAAACCAATAGGTCAATCTAGAGTTGTTGTGGAAGGATTGTACCAAGAGTGCCTTATGGTTTGGAGGTGTATTTTTAAAGGAAAAGGGAATGCCTTTCTCTCTTTCTACTTCTTGGAGGAATGGAATTGGTTTTTGAGTATGAGTAGATTTGTATTTTCTCACATTAAAAAGGGAGAATTGACAGCTATAGAATCTACAGAAGTAAACTTGGTATTTTCATTTTAATTCTGGGAAACTGGCTAAAGTAAACATTTTTAAAAATGATACCACCTTATTTTTAAACTACATTTTAAGATATAGTTAATATACAAAAATTATAATCTATGCTTTGGAGACTTAGATTAATGACATGGTAGTAAACTTGTTATTTTATTAATTTGTACCAGAGTTATTCACATGGAAAGAATTGTTTTTATTGACAAAAATATCTTGATAAAGCTTAGGATTTGGCAAGAATCAAGGCAATAATATACACTTTTGAGATGTGTGTGAAAAAGTGACCATGTAAAGTCAGGTGTACAGAGAAAACGTAGATATGCTTATGACAGAGCGAGGGGGAAGAAGAGAGAAGCCACAGAGATAGTAGATAATTGGAGTGCAGGATCACAGGTAATTGGAATGCCAAAGAAAACCTCTACCAATAGGGAAGCTAAAGGGATATTATGAATTGCAAAGTAATGATTTTGTTCCTTTTTTTACCACGAATCTTTAATAAAGTTTAACAACTATATTTGTTTGTTTGTTTTGAACAAGAGTTATTGAAATTGAGGCATTAGCTGAGTTTCACCTCTAGGAGACACAGAGCAGAGCTGGCAGGAGCCAGAGAGACTTCAAAATGGAAGAAGCAAAAGTGTCAAGTCAGGGCAACTATGAGATGATCAATATGCATAGAATTCTTATAAACTTAAGGAGCACTTCTGTTGTTCAGGAATGGAATTAGGGTCATAGGCAGCCTTATCTAGATTACAAAAGGGCAGGGACACTCCAGCTGATACATGCTTTACATGTAAATAAGAATATATCAAGGCCTAGTGCAGTGGCTCACATCTGTAATCCCAGAACTTTGGGAGGCCAAGGTGGGTTATCATCTGAGATCAGGAGTTGGAGCCCACCCTGACCAGCATGGTGAAATCTTGTCTCTACCAAAAACACAAAAAATTAACTGGATGTGGTGGCTCATTCCTGTAATCCCAGCTACCTGAGAGGCTGAGACAGGAGAATCGCTTGAACCAGGGAGGAGGAGGTTGCAGTGAGCTGAAATTGCACCATTGCACTCCAGCCTGGGCAACAGGAGCTAAACT